>NW_007249154.1:1244162-1247015 GCF_000164805.1 Carlito syrichta
GGGCGGGATAGTGCATGCCTGTAGTCCCATCTACTTGGGAAGCTGAGGCAGAAGGTTAAGGCAGCAGGGGTGAGCTGTGTTTGTGCCACTGCACTCCAGCCTGATTCTTTAAAGTCTTACGATTTCATAATTCTAAGCTTATTGCCCAAACTATGCAAATGTCTAATTTTGTCAAATTGCCTTTATCAGCAGCTGTTTCTGAACTCCCTAATAAGTAAATGGCCCTTATCAGGATCTGCGAACATAAGGAAAAACATAATACATGGTTTCTACCTTCAAGAAGTCAGTCTATTTGTGGAAATATTGATAAGGTTAATTAACATGAACATGTGAAAAAAATGCTCTAATTGTGGTTATTCCTGAAATTCAGAGGAAAATTCATAATTAAGAACTGAAGTGATAATGAGATTGAGTCTAAACTGGGTTTTATAGAATGGTCGGATTTTGATTGGTGAGCTAAAGAAGACTTTTGTGTTGTCATCAGAATCTGAGTACAGGCAGTATGACTTAACTCCAAGGACTACATGTCCCTGTCCTATCAAAAACAGCTAACAAGTTAGGGCAATCTGAACCCAGAGATTTGAGAATCCTTATTCCTTTGTACCTACTTCAAGCGCAGGGACAATCAAGGCAGTAGTCCCAGGAAGTAAAAACAAAAGCAAAGGTATATGACAAAAATACAGAGATAAATTTTAAATAGTTATCTTGGTGAGTTTCAAGATCAAAATTAACATTTGAAAGGCAAATATGTATTAAATACTAATACTTACAATAAACAAAACAAGTATCTTAAAAACTGGATGATTATAAATTTGATTGCTAGCCAGTGTTTGTGATAGAAAATATTGAAAAGAATAAAAGGAGCTTATAGAAAGATATGTATTCAACCAGATCAGAATTCTAATTAACAATTTGTATGGTATAGTGTTAGTATAGCTTCCTATTCTGCAGTTCTTTAATTAAATTTTACTTAGAACATTCAACCGAACATTTTAAAAATATATTTTGGAGACTGTCTTTGGATTGAACTAGCCAAAAAAAAAAAAAATATATATATATATATATACATATAAATTGTCTGCCAATTCACAAGATAGCTGCCAACTTTGCAATATATATAACTCTGTTGTTTTTTTTCTTTCCAAACTTTATTCAATGAAAATTCTTTGGAATTGATGTAAAAGATTTGGACTATGACACCTAGTTCCACCATATTGAGGTGAATAGATTTTAAACGCTAAGTATTTAGTATAGGAAATTTGAGAAATGTAGAATTGTAGGCAAAAGATAAAAATCCACTGTAATTCTATCACTATTTTCATTTTATATATTTTCTTCAGAGTTTAACATATTTACAAATTATTATTAAATAAAATGTGTGATATTTCTGCATATTTGACCTACGAACTTGACCATTTAGTAGAGTTCAACAAGATACAGTTGTCTTAGTTACATTTGGTACAACCACCTACACAACTGGTGGCTAAATATTTGGGCACTACACTCAGAGATTTCAGGCTAAAATTTGATGTGTTCACTTACTCGCTATATAACTGTGGACAACTTTCTCTCTTTAAGATTTAGTTTTCTTACCCATAAAATGTGATAAAGATGGTTTCTACTTTATAAGTTTTTTGTGTCATCTCAATGAGTTTACATGGAAAGTGCTAAGTAGTGACTTGCATTCATTCATTCGTTCATTTCTTCAACAAATGTTGGCCGAGTTCATTGTATGTCCCAGTCCCTGTGACAGGCATTGAGCAAACAGGACACAATTACTGCTCCAGTGAAGCTTACAGTCTATTGGGGATGACAGACATTAAAAACATACCACAAGGTCATTAATTATGATTATAGTATATACGATAAAGGAAAATTACAGCTTCACGAGAACATATAAATGGGGACCATAGCCTGGTCTAGGTGGCCCGGCAGATGAGCATCAGGCTTTCCTGAGAAAGTAATATCTAAGCTGGAACCCGGAGAAGTAGCCAGGCGAAGAGGAGGGTCAAGAGAATTCCAGCCACAGACTTCTAGGGAGGGCCCTGAGATGGGTGAGAGTTTGTGCATTGGCTACTCAGGCTCAAGACTCAGAGGTCTGCTTCCAAAATGTCAATCATATGCACTATAGATTTGTAAATCATGGTCTTCTCACTTACCATTAACCTGTGGGCATTTTTCTTTTCTGTTGGTTTATTTGTTTGTTTTTTTTGAATTGGAGTCTCACTCTGTCGCCCAGTCTGGAGTGCAGTGGCACGCTCCCGGCCACTACCGCCTCCACCGGCTGGGCCCCGGCGATCCTTCCCGCCTCAGCCTTCCAAGTAGCTGGAACAACAGGCGCGCTCTAACACGCCCGGCTACTTTTTGATTTATTGTAGAAACGAGATCTTGCCAAGTTGCCCGGGTGGGTCTCGAACCCGCGGGCTCAGGCCATCCACTCGCCTGGGCCTCCCAAAGTGCTGGGATTACAGGCTGAGTCACCGAGCCCGGCCGGCATTTTTCCCTGTTATTAAAAACATGATTTATAATGACTTTAACATGCATCATGAAGATGCAACATAATAACTTAACCATCCTCCTATTTGGTCAGTTGGTTGGTTTCTAATAATTTCTATTTTCAGAAATGCTGAGGTAAATATTCTCATCTGATTGAGATTCATTCCTTATAATGAATATGAAAAAAAAAAACCAAACTGTTGTCATTTTTAAATTTTATTTCATTAAGAGAGTAAAAATTAGCCGGGCTTCGTGACTCAGCCTGTAATCCTGCGCCTTTGGGAGGCTGAGGTGAGCGGATTGCCTGAGCCCGAGGGTTCGAGACCTGCCTGGGCAGGCGAGACCTCATCTCTACAA
>NW_007249154.1:1247035-1308051 GCF_000164805.1 Carlito syrichta
GTGGGACTCCAACTCAAAAAAAAAAAAAAAAGAGAGTAAAAATTTACCTTCTGAAAAGCAGCCATCCATTTTGCTTCCCTAACTTGAATATTCTTTAACTTCATTTTAAAATCTGTAGTAGTAATAATAATAAGGTTATGATCCTTCAATTAGGTATATATGATAATCCAATGAACACATATGAAAGTGTTCATGTGCATAGAAAATTGTACCAAAAAGTCAGTTATTCTAATAAATATTGTTTATTATTGACCAAGATATACACAGGGATAATATTTCCAAGCAACTATAGCTAATAATACTAATAAAGATAGAAACCTGTTTAATCCTGTAATGGGCATTATTATAATATTTTTAAGAGAATATCGAGCATATACTTAGCTTTAAAATGTATTATACGTTCCACTTAAATATATAGTTTCCCTTAGTTTTAAAGAGAGTAGACCTAATATTACGTAAGCATGGCATTTTATTAAACCTCCGTGAAAAGTTACATCACTGGGACACTTTTTAGGGAGAAAAGTAGATGAGCAACCTGAACAATTTGAACTGCGAGGCCATGCATGAGATGCAGGGGGCAGTGTAACAAAGGCAGAGAAAACAAATAACTGAACTGCGGGAATCAGGGCAGGGAGGGACCCGGTACTAGAGGCAACTTCCCGGGGAAAAATAGGTAGGTTCTCTTTTTAACAAGAGAACTTGTTTTCCCTGTTAAAGAGGAAAGATGCTGAGAAAAGTAATCACGCTCTAGGTCATCAAAACCACTTAAGGAATTACATTTGTGTTGAAATGGGAAAGTGATCATGTCTTGACTGACTTATTCAGATAAACTTAGAGAAACTTTTATCTGACTTATTTGAAATAAATGAATAAACATTTTAATATGTCAACCTTCATCACTTGTAGAAATGTAATCAATTTTATATTTATCTTAGTGTAACATAACATGTATACTCTAGTCTGTTTCCTTATAATTAAAGAACTATTGTTTTAATCATAAACAAATCATTTCAAACTTTATGATGCCTGTGCATGTTCATTTCACATGTCATTAGGTGTAGATGTGTTCAGTTGCTCCTCTTAATGTCTAGTCACTATTGATAGTGTTATTTAGTGATAAACAGAATAGGGATTAGATTAAAATTTTAACCAGAACATTAAAAGTTAACTATCAATTCCTTCAAACAGCCAACAATGATAAAATCATGTGTAAATACATTATAAACAATATTACCTATATAATAAATCAATATATGACTGCTTCAAATTTTGTGGTACAGTTTAAAATTCAAACATGTCCTTAATGGATGACGAGCAGGGGAACATTTAAAAGCATATAAACTTGTCAGTGCTCTAGTAACAAACATCTAAAGTTGCTCAAGAAAAATATCTAACCGGGCTCAGTGGCTCAACCTGTAATCCCACACCTTGGGAGGCTGAGGTGAGTGGATTGCCTGAAACCGCGGGTTCGAGACCCGCCTGGGCAACTTGATGAGACCTCATCTCTACAATAAATAAAAAACTAGTCAGGCATGGTAGCGCGCGCCTGTAGTTCCAGATACTTGGAAGGCTGAGGAGGAGCGATCGCCAGAGCCCAGCAGGTCGAGAGCCACTGCACTCCAGTCTCGGTGGCAGAGTGTGACTCCAACTCAAAAAAAAAAAATCTAGAAGAAAATCAGACTTTAATAAAAACTTTTTTTTCCAAGATCAACAAGGAAGTCCTATTAAAATTCTCCCAAATCTTCTGAGTAGACTTTTCATTTCATCTAGGTGACTGGCTAATCTAGCTACCACTTACATAACTTTAGTAGAACTGAAATTTTCCTTAATCTCATTTTTATTTTGGAAGACTTTTATATTATACCATAAAGTCTCAAGTAGGGGACACTGAAGCTCAAAACAAAAGATTTTGCCTTTGAAGATGATCCACTTAACAATTTCGTAAGGACATTGTCACGTTGCCCTTGCAGTCAAGTTTGCACTAGTATTTTTTAAAATTCATATTATAATTTTATTCAAGCATTTATAAAAAGGATATCTGATCATTTCCAACAAGTTTCACTAATTTTTCTGAACAAAGATGCAGGTAAATAGATTATGTTCATGCCAGAAGATGAAGACTTGCATTGCATGTACAGTCCAATGGTGTATACAAGTGACCATCACACTTTTTTTAAGTGTGAGTATTTTCTAATGAGCTTTCATGCATTAAGAATTTCATTAAAAACTCAGAGGTACAATTTTTTTCAAAAGAACTTGGATATTTTGATCTTAAATTACTCTTTGAACAGTCTTTAGAAATCTCTAAGGCTGTTATACTCCCTCTTGATGCCTCTTGATGGAATGTGTACACCTCAGAAAGTGCTCTGATATCCCACCATTATCTTCTGTTCATTGTTCTGCTCTTGCTTATGTGATCTGCCCAGCCACTGTAGAAATGATGACAACTCCTCAAATACATAACAACCATGATGCAATGAAGAACAAGTAAGTGCAGCAAAAATAATATTAACGTATTGTTTTCCAAATTCCAGGGAAGGAAAATTTTTCCCCCCGACTGAGAATCTTATTTAGCTCAGAGAGTGCCACAGAATTGAACCTTAAAAAACACGTCGAATTTCAGCTAGTGAGAATGAACAGATAGGTATTCAAAGAAAAATGTGAAATGTAAGGCAGTTCTAGAAGTGGAAACACAAAATTTGTGTGTCAATTTCTATGTCTGACTTAAACACAGGAATTAGGAAAAAAAGAAACGGATCACAAAATGTTAAAAGTAAAGGAATTGCAAATGTAATCTAGCCCAGGAACTTTTCAAATCCTTACTTTACAGAAGTACCTCCTAAATAAATTTCAAGCATGCAACTAATATATAATCAATATATGACTGCTCTAGGCCAGTCAGAATTGGGTAGGAGTCTAAAAAGTCAGAGTCTACAAAGTCAGAATTGGGTGGGAGACTAAAGCACTCCTAATCTGTAGTACTGGCAGAGCACTGCTTGAAAACCAATGATCTAATTCAATCCTCTGATGAGAAAAATGAGACCCAGAGAAATAAAGTTACTCACTCAAGGTCATCACTAGATTTTGCAAAGGAAGAGTCCTTTACTTCCTTTGCAGTAATATGTATAACAGTATGAATTACCTCAGATATATTTTTCTAGAAGTTTCAGGGAAAATAAAAATAATGTTAAACTTTTTTTTTACTTCCTCTTGAATTTTGTGTTTATTTTAACTGCTAGCTTTACTACTCACTTTGGGTTTCACTGACAAAAATTATTTTTTAATGTAAAATTAAAAATCAGATAAAAGGCCTGTAGTCACTTATCAGAGTGCAACTATGCTGTGGGATTTAACATGAGTTGCCAGTTTTGCTCTCTTTTTCGCTTTCGACATTCAATATATGGGTCTCCATCATGACTGCACAAGTGTAAAATCAAAACATTGTTTACTGCTCAAATAAGTTAAAATGATTTTTCCCATATTTGGATTCAATTTCTCTGCAGCTATTATGTACTTTCTAGTCAACCTTATTAAAGTTTGTGTCATTATTAATTCTTGATAAACTTTTTTATTATTTAAATTAACAAAATAAAAGTTACCTTTTATACTTACCATAAATAAGCAATTCTCTATTAGGCAATTAAGCATGCATTCAATAAGAATTGCATTGCTCTTAAGCTGCATGGGATTTTTTCAAAAACTCTTATTTAAACACCAAAAAAAGTCTAAAAATTAGAGTTTTTTTCCTACTATATAAATCATAAACCTTTGTAATATGCTTTTCCTTATTTAGTAATATATCCTAATCAACTAAAAGTATCATGAAAAAAGTAGATTTTCCTCAAATGGATGCAAAGAAATCTGAAAACATTGTTGCAATGGGTGACATTCTAGAAATATATTATTTATCAAAATTAATTACAGAAGATGCAGAAATTTAAAATAATTTTTAAACATTTCTTTCAGCTTATTGTAAGAACATTTTGTCTGTTCATCACAGTTAAACAAATACAGAATATTTGTCTTATTCTGTCTTGTTATCCAGTTTTTAATAAACAAAATGTTTGTTCAACAAATAAGTAGTCAAACACATCATAGATGTTTCTTTATACAATACACACACACACACACACACACACACACACACACACACACACACACACACACACAATTCAAATCAAGTGACAGAATCTGGTTAACAATATAATCCTGGCTTTATTTCTGATAATTTACCATGTTCTGAATAAGCATACAATTCTAAAACAGTCTCCCAAGTTCAAATCCTGGCTCTGATAAACACTTTCCACTGAGACTACAAAAAATCAATCCACTACTAAAGATAAAGCACTTGATTTCACACAATCTGCATCTGAAAATCACAGCAAAATATGCAAGAAATAAAAGATTTGATTTGTTCCATATGCAGGTCATTTTTTAAGCTGACTGTTCAAGGGCAATCGTTTCTGTTCCTTTAGATAAAACAATAATTTGCCTTCATTCATGAGCAAAGCTAGGGGATATAATCTAAGAGGCCAATCTGTATCTTAATGAGGATGGTAGCTTGGTCAGGGACAACTTAGAGAGCTCCATTTGAAAGGAGAATACTAAACTTAACAGATACTCAGGGCCAATTTTGGGCTAGGCATTTTGCAAGCCCTTTTATATCTCATTAAAATTATATCTTACTATCTCCAGTTTTATATACAAGAAAACTAAGACTCAAAAAGGTACAGTAACTTGAGCAATGATATAAACTGCTGACAAAGCTATGATTTTAATCTAAATTTACCTGATACCAAAATGCATTCTCCTGTTACCAATCACACTTTGGGACTCCAGAGTCTAACAAGCCATTTTCTTTCATTTTAGGGTGAACACAGTTACTGTGGTCCCAGATGTAACACCTATCTATTGCATTACTATAAATTTCAATGTCATTACTGAAAGAAAAAAATATGTTTGAAAATCCACTGTACATAGACCTGGATTTTAGAATCCACATAAAAGCAAGTTTTAGACTTTAGAATGCCTGTGAATATTACAGAGTTCTAATATTCAAGAATCCCCTTAAAAATTGTTCATCATTTTTTCTCAATATCACTTGAATTTCTATATATATTAATGTAAGCTTATGTCCAGTAGATAATAGTATTGATAAAGTCATTTTCTCATTCTCCATAGTGTGATTTTAATAAATATTTTAGCACTAAAAGTCCACAATTTGAAAAATTAACTAAAGCACCTTTTCAAAATTTAGCAGTAGCCTCTGACCTTAGGGAACACGTGCATACATCAAGTCAATGGTTTCCTTTGTGATTCCAGGATAATCTAATATATGCATATATTCTAAAGTTCTTGAAGCAAAACTGGCAAATGCTTCAATTTCACCCCTACGAACTCTACTAATGGTTTTATCAATTAAAATTGTCACGATGTTAGTAAAACAAGGAGTTTGAGAGGGGCTAATTAATTCTAAAATTAAATACTTCTTAGTTTTACTTTGAAAATAGGCAAGTAAGCCAGATTTTCAACCACTACATTAAACAAAACTTTTGTGCTTAGTTTTCAAACTGAATCTACTCATAAGTATTAGAAGTATGAATACTGGGAGGAGTGGACACTTACTCCTCACTCCTTATTCCCCGCACCCATCCCTCCCACCCCATTCCCACCCCCCACCCCACCCCACCCCCATCTGAAGCTGTCTTTTGACTTCTCTCCACCCATTTATTTGCCTGGTCCTAGAGAAGGTGAAGAGAATTACCTGGTTGGTAAATTTGGGGAGATTACCCTGGAATGCATAGCCCTGTGCAGTCTCTCTTCTTTGGGGCTATAAAAGGGGAATCCCCCCCAAAAAACTGTAATTAACTTCCCTGCTAGTTAAGTGTCCTAGGGACTTATAAGCATCAAGGTGCCATCTAACGTTGTTGTGAGAGGCTGTGCTCAGCTTCAGTGAGTTTTTTTCTTTTCGATATTTTTTCAAGGATTTTGCCCATTTCATAATGGGTGATTTACACACACTCCTGCTCACACTGAGCTGAGTGTTTGGGAGTTTTTAACCAAAAAATGGCATGACCCCTGTGTCCCACCCTCTGTATTCACTGACCTTGCCCTGAGTAACTTTTTTCTCTTTCCCCATGAAAAAAAAGTCCTCAAAAAGAAACGTTTTGCCTATGTGAAAAGATGAAACAAACAAACAAAAAAACAGCAGAAGCATTAAAAGGCATCAAAATTGATGAGTTCAGAGCTGTTTTGAGCAGTGGAAAAAGCATCTCAATAGGTGTATTGCATCAAACGAAGAGAATTCTGAAGGTGACTGAAGTTTATACATGTAAAAATAAATACACAAATTTTTATAAATAAATTCCGGATTTTTGGGGATCTCCCTCATACACGCAAGTTCTCACAGGAAATTACATAGAAAGGAATTCCTACCATTTGAACTCTTGGTAAAATATGACATGAATAACCTGAAGTATATGCAAAAACAAAGTAAAAACCAATTTTAAAAGCTATGCTGGAATTATGTTATCTCATCACAAATGTTAACTGAAACACCAGGGTTAATTTTGCTGTAAGTTCAGCCAAAAAAAAGTGCAAAAGGAAAATAAGCCTGATATTGAATAGTTGATATTAAACCATACACTCAAACTCAGAAGTTCAAACAACTTGCATTAGAAGTTGAAAGTAAATTAGAAAATCACATATAATTGCCAACCAATTTTACTCTACATATATTTTAGTTCCTTCTCTACAATAAAAATTGAACTTCTATGGTTTCTTGTAAATGAAAAACAAGACTGGGAACTGGGCATTTTCTTCTTGGCACTTTAAAATAAAAACAATAAATGAATAAATAAAAATACCTCATTGAAGTTGTAGGTTTTCAGTGCTCATCAATTTAACTGATCCATGAGCCATTAGTGGGTCATAAAATAAAAAAAGCTCAATAAAATAATCATAACCTCACATGTTTACTTAGTTCTGAGACTTAAATGATGGACCTTTGTACCTGACCATACCTAGAGACAGTTTCATTACACACACACACACACACACACACACACACACACACACACAAGTTCACAAACAACACACAAAAATATGCATCGGCAAATGTTTTGTCTTTCTCTTAATTATATAGACTCAGACTCACATATACATGTTTATGGGACATTTATAATGCTATCATAGATTTTCTTTAACATACAACAAAACAGTATTATTTGACTTCCTTTTAAAGATGTCTAACTTAAGTCATGGTTTTGTAAAATATAATTATTCATTTTTTCAAACACAAATATTTTATTAGAAGGATTATTTTCATTTAAAATTACATTTATGACTCCAATCAAATTGTTTCTAAAGCTACGGAAGAATTATATACTCCTTTTATGTTAAAAAACCAACCATGCATTATAGAATACTGTATTTGGCAATGTTCTTTAAAGTATTCCTGACCTCTGAATTTTCTCTGAATGTCAGGCAAACTCAAATTAAAAGGAAAGGCTCAATTTATGTGAACATATTTCAAACATTTGCAATTAGTTTCTAGCTTTCTGAACATGCAGTATCATTGAATTTATTTTAGTTAGTTTTTAAGGACATGAAATCCAAAACTAAAATACAATACTCAGTCTTCTTTCTAAATTCTGAATTTCCACATAATATAGAGAATGGTCAAGGTTATATAATTCTCAAGTGACAGAGGTTTGTTAAACAAATTTAGGGCAAATAAAGAATATGCTTCTTACATAACAAAGTAAATATTTTTATATACTTAAAACTGTTTCTTGTTATAACACGAAAGAACTAACCATGCCACGCTTTGATTAAAACAGCTGTTCTAATCAATCTTCATCTTAAGGAAGTGTTCATTACCTCTTGCTTTAAGTTTCTGTTAGTTACAACATCCCACCATCCTCTCTGGTTTCAATCATTATATTTTAGGGGAAGGGGAGTCTTTTTCTGCCAAAGTAATATTTTTAAATAGGATCTTGATGTCTTCTTCAGATTCATTACTAGTCAATAACTAGAGACTTCTATTGACTAACCCTAGTTGACCAAAAAGATTCATTCTTACCTCCATCCTATTTTAACAAAAATCTTCTCCTAACTCTTATTTTCTTTTCTTAATTTTCCCCCCCTCAGACAGCAGTTCTAAGAAATTGTTCACAATTTGGTGATTTCATCATCACCCACTCACACTTATTTAACCTCATTTGCCCCAACAGTGCCTAAGCAACTGATTTTCTCTACCAGTAGTCACCAGTTTAGGCTATAATTTTCTTATCCTGTGGTGTCTTTTTTGCATAGTTCTCTATCTGATCTCCCCAATTTCAATGATATTTATTAACTCCTGAAAGATTAAGCTTTCTAATCCTCCTAACATATAGTTTTGTCAAATATCTTTATTGTGGAGTGTAGAGACAGTAGATTGGGGAGGAGGCAGAAAGGAATCTCAGTGATTCTTTAAATGATAAAGAATCAAATGCATTCATCTTCCCCTGGATAAACTGTATCTTGATTTCACTATTCTCTTTACCTCGGACTAAGCAAAACTATTAAACTCACTATTTTTCCATAAAACATTCACATGCCTTCTTCAAAGTGCAGTATTTTTTGTCTAAAACAGTATTTTTCAAACACTTGTAAACATGACCAACAGTGAGACATATATTTTAAATTGTGACCAAGTATACACATAAACATATTGATTCATATGTATTTTATGTCTGTATCACATGTAAATTTGAACAATTTCCAAGACATAATGGCATTCTATAACTTTTTATATGTAGAGAGTGACTCACAAAACTTATTTCATTGACTAACAATGAAGAACAAACCATACTTTAAACACAATACTCTAGATTTTTCTAAATCGTGACTTTTTTCTGACTGTTTCAATCACATATCTCATTTAGCTATTTAATCATTCATTAACTTGGTTTTTTTTTAAGTATTAATTCCCTATAGGAAGTCAGGCAGTCCTCTACACACTAGGAATAAAATGACCATGAGCAAAGATCTCATGAAGTTTGCAGTGTCCCATTTCCACAAAACATCTCCAAGCTCCTTTTCTTCCTGGTATATTTACCTATTTCACCCATTTTTTTGGCTATATCATACTACTTTACATTTTCACATTTTTTTCTTTGTGAGTTCCATCTGCACAAATAGACTACAATATCCTTCAAGAGAAGAATCTTATACATATTTGCACTCTTTATCTAACAATAAAGGCAAAGAACAACTGAGTTACAGTCTTAGCTCACCGCTTACCAGCTTTACAAGCTGAGGTAAATCATTCAACTCTCAAGTTCCAGTTTCTTCAACTGTAAAATGAGAGGATTTGGCTGAATCATGGGTTTTCAAATTCTACTGCACAAAGTTTTTAGGATTCAATGGACATTTCAAAGCATGCCAGGAAGGGGTCTTCTCTCAAAATGATGGCAAGGAGCTTCCCACCATTGGTTCCCCACCATTTCTATCACACAAAGTTGAAATGGGGGAACAAGGAACAAAGTAGGCAGACAAGAGGTAGGAAAGAGACATAGTAAGAGGGAGGAAAGATGGAAAAATACTTTTAATTGGGTCTACTGTTATGTATTAAGAACTTTGCTAAAATCATCAAATATGTCTTGTTTTCAGAAGCTTCACAAGACATGTATTACTATGCCCATTTTACTTACAGGAAAATGAAGCTCAGAGAGGTTAGACTGCTTGTTCAAGTACTATAAGTAAGAAGCAGCCAGATCAAAGTCTATTCTCTTTCCATTATCCCAAGCTGCCCTTAAAAGAAGCTAACATGGAATTTAAATGAAATTTGCTCTTTCATTTTTCCCCCATTTCACCGTACTTAATCCTCACAACTCTGGGGCATATAGCTCAGCATTCCCCTTACTTTGCCAGTTAAGAAACCAGAAAAGTGAAAATGGTCTCCCCAGAGTCAAAGTAGTTCAAATAAGGAAAGAATGGAACTAATACTTGAATACATATTTTGTGCTGTTTCCACACTAAGCTGCCTCCTTTAAAAGAAAGAAAGAGAAATGGAAAATAATAAGAGGGAAGGAAGTAAAAGGTATAGAACAGATTGGAAAATTATAAGAATTCCACTGTTTACTTCAGAGGGCTGCTGAGCTAAATGAGATAATGTAGTGGAAAGCACCTTGAAAAATCTGAAACACTCTATCAGTCTAAGGCATTATTATTAACTATCCAAACTGTGTGCATGTAGATGGCATTTTATATTTTTGTAAAATTCCACATGGTAATTGCAAGTATAAAACAGCTATATAATGAATTAATTGCTTAGAGGTACTGCAGAAACTCATATAAAAAGAGGGGAATCTGACACTTTTCGTGTTATGATACAAGAGTTTGTTGCATGTGCCAGCTTTCTGTTCATGATATACAGTCCCTACTGGCAATAGAATAATTCAAATTTTCAATTTTTCTTGGAGTTCATCACAAACTCAATCAAATGCATGAAAGTCAGTATTTTAATATCCTCGCACCATGTGAAAAATAATAGTATGCTCCACTACCTGAACTCTTAAAGCATTTTTTATTTTGATTGTCTTCCTATTATACTGAGAGATTGTCAGGACTTTATCAGGAAGATCACCCAAACAAACTAGAACATTATTAAGGTTCCAGTAGTGCAGTAACTCACTGAATGTATGAGTGATTAAAAGCCATACAGTTGTGACAAGGACCATAAGGAGATCAGACAAAGAAGTTACATGTCTTTAAAAGAAGAAGAAAAAGACTAGAATGATTTAACCCCTTGTATCTCTTACCAGTGCCAAAGTTACAACATTATTTGGCCAACATTTAAAAACTTTTGTGACTGGATTCCCTATAGCAAATAATTTCTAAAAGTCAAAAGGTGGAAAACAAAATTAACATAGAATTATTTCATGACTATTTTCTTGACACAGTGCCAGGATTCCAAAAAATGATATTTAACATAACAAGATGCCTAGACATTAGTAAAATATTACCTATTTTGTTATTTGTCATTGATTATAGTTACACCTTCTCTGTTCATTTAATTATTTTGGACATATAAGTATTTTTCCATTTCATTTAACATTCACAAAACTGTTAATTAAAAGCTTCCTATTTCCAGACTTTGCACAAGCACTGGAAAATAGAATGTAAACTGAGAAATGATGCTCCTTAAAGGAATGAACAATCTAAAGTGGGAGAGAAATAGCTACGTTGATTTTTATAATAAAATATAATTGAAAAATGTCTGTGCTATCTTGTAAAATGAAATAATCATGCCTTAAAAGTAAACATAGTTCCAAAGTGTTGACTGTATTCTATTAGGCAGAGAACAGTGATTATTATAGACTTCATTTCTTTTTTTAATACTTTTCTAATCAAAAGTTTAAAAAATCCACAAAATAAATTATTTAATGGGTAGTTGGTTAGAATGTAGTGAGAACCCTAGGAGGAGAGGGCCTGTGACTTTGTGTGAGAGTCAGGAAAGGCTTAAGAGCAAAGACAAACTGGGCTCGGTGGCTCAGCCTGTAATCCTGCGCCTTTGGGAGGCCGAGGTGAGTGGATTGCCCGAACCCGCGGGTTCGAGACCCGCCTGGGCAGCGAGACGTCATCTCTACAATAAATAAAAAAATCAGCCGGGCGTGGTAGTGCATGTCTGTAATTCCGGCTACTGGGAAGGCTGAGTCGGAAGGATCGCCGGAGCCCAGCAGGTCGAGGCTGCGGTAGCCGGGAGCGGCCACTGTACTCCAGTCTGGGCGACAGAGTGAGACTCCAACTCAAAAAAAAAAAAAAAAAAAAGAGCAAGGATAACATCCAATCTTACTCTGGAATATGAATCAGGACTTACTCAGTGGAGAAGACATGGCAGGTGATAGACAAGTAGTGAGAGAATCAGCAAAAGAGTTGAAAGTTTTGAAGTCAGCAATCCATGTACTTTGGTGAATGGGAGAGAGAAGACAGAAGTGGAAAGTTTCCTAGGAAATAAAACAATAAAGTCAAACTATAATGAGCTTTAGATGCCATCCTAAAGACATCTAGATTTTATCTTATAGTTAAAGGGAAGCCAGGGCTCCAGCAGTTGAATGAGTCCTCCAAATATAGGACACTCTCAGATTTCTTTTATAAGATGCCTTTGACTCCAGAGGTTTGCGAGATGAAACTCTTGGTTAAAAATAAAATCTCTTAGAGGGATAAAAATTGAATGAAGTTATTTGTAAAGTACATTGAGTTAGAACAGACAAAATATGTTTACAAATTGAATATACGGATAAGAAAGAAGAAAAACTTGAGGATACTTGAGATTTGATGAAAAATTAAGAAGCAACAGGTTTACAGTAAAGAAAGAATTAATAAAATTACAGGTGACTATTGAGAATTACATGCTTGTAGAATACTTATTGAACTGTTTAAAATACAGGTCTGATAGGCAAGAGACTGATGCCATTTTTCCTCTTATTTCCACCAAAACTATAGCAAAATAACTAATGATAAAAATACAAGCAAGAAAATAAGTCACCTTTTTAATCTAATAAATGAAATCTTTTTAAAATAATTTGAGGACATTTCTGATAATGATAAAACAAACAAACACAAAATCACGTTCACCAAGAATACTCAGATTCCTGTACTTTCCTTCTGATGTAGATTGGATTATTGTCCCAATTATTCAATTCCTAGTACTAAGTATGTATGTCCATACCCTGTGCTATGTAAATTTTTTTTTTTTTTTTTTTTTAGTCGGAGTCTCTGTCGCCCATACTGGAGTGCAGTGGCCGCTCCCGGCCACTGCAGCCTCGACCTGCTGGGGCTCCAGCGATCCTTCCGCCTCAGTCTTCCAAGTAGCTGGAATTACAGGCATGCGCTACCATGCCCAGCTAATTTTTTAATTTATTGTAAAGATGAGGTCTCACCAAGTTGCCCAGGCGGGTCTCAAATCCGCGGGCTCAGGCAGCTATGCAATTTTTTTAGTCACTCTCTCTATGGGTGCAGAATATTTCCTCATCCCACTAAGGTTGGGCTTGGCCATGAAAATGCTTTGACTAATGGAATGTTAGTGTATAGGCTGTAATTGCTTACATGGCTGGACTTTCTTTCTTTTATACCTGTGATCTGCCACAAAAAGAATTTTCCAATGTCTCAACTGTTCCTTCTGCCTGCACCTCAGATCTGAAACTCAATAGAAGACTATAGTGTAATTTTGATCTAGGGGAGCTTAGCCTAGATCAATCAAATTACAGTTCTGTAAGTATAAAAATAAATACAACATCAATAAGTCACTGAAAGTTGTGCATCTTTTTTGTTATGCAGCATTATTGTAGCAACAGCTGACAGATTCAGCTTTTCCTTTAGCTCAGAAATAAAAAAGAGTTGTATTTTTTTTCTCAAGACTGTGGTTTCTCATAAAGTCTTAAATTGCTTTCTAGATGATAGGAAGGTGATAACAAGGTTACCATATGAAGAAGGAATTATTAATGAGCACATTACACATGGAAAGGGAGAAACAATTTAACTGTTAAAATATTTTTATCATTGGGACACTCTAAATATATTTTATGCTGCCTTCAATTCATAAAATGAACATAACTGAGAGATGCAGGTTAAGGTAGGATTTTGAGAAATTCCCAAGTTATCATTACTGCAGTACTTTAAGTGTCACAGAAAAGACACAAACCAAAGAAGGAGCCCCCTCTGGGGAACATTAGTGTTTGATTCTAGAAAAGAAACCAGTGAAAAAGACTGAAAAGAAATGGTGACAGAGAGGAAACTATACAATCAGGAAAAAATATATTATGGAATTAAATGGAGTAAAGAGTGCAAGAGATTGGACTAATGAATGAAATAATTAAATGTTATTTCCTTTTAATTACAATTTCCCTTTCAGATATCCATTACAAAGATATAATTGTTTGTATGAAAATATATACATATATAATGGAATGATTTATGATAACAAAAGGAGCCAACCTATAGCAGTGGTTCTTAAGATTGAATGTGAATACAAATCATTTAAAACATTTTGTACTAGTTCACCTCAGTAGCTCAGTTTTGGTGGTCTGGATTAGAACTCAAGGATCTGTTTTAACACTGCCCAGACGTAGAGCTGATGAAAAAGATCTGGGAATGACATTTCAAAAAAATAGTGACTCTTTTGTTGTCTAAAAGAAGAAAGTGAAAAAGGTAGATAGATAAAAATTGTAATTTAAGGGTGCCGTTTCCTAATATAAAAATTCTTATGTGACCCAGTGATTACTGGATGATAACAGGTTCAGGATGTCATCATTGCAATATGGTCACTCCAATGAAATGGTGTGCAGGTGAAGGACAGTGATGGAAAGAAGGTTTTGGTAACATGCTTAGGACATAATGATCACTCACACATTTCCTAAATAAATACACGAATGCTTTAGTAGAATAACTTTCACAGAAGACACCTGAGCTGGTCATAGACTTAAAAATCATCTTAAGTCAGGAAAACAACTAATATGGTACCAAGATAAAGGGTTTTTTTTTTAAGCGTTATGTTCCAATTTAAAATAAACTTTACAAAGACAAAGAATAGTCAACAAAGTCAAGCAAAATTGAGGAAATGGATTTTCACAAAATTAATGTCATACATAGTAAAATTCAGCAGAGCAGTGTAATAAAATAAAAATTAGATAAATAGGATCTGTAAAAATGAACTTGCCTATTACGAAGATATTGGTAATTTAAGAAAAGAAAAAAGTTGGAGGACAAAGAGGCAGTCATTGCTTTGTGACAGATATGAGGAAAGAAGAGACAATATTAACAAAATAATTCTTGAGAAAAGAAAATTTTGATATGATTATAAAGGAACACAAGTGTAACATTGAGCAATTTAGTGTTTAAAGTCTCAGAAATACATTTGGGCATCTGAATACAATGAATCTCCACTTGAGATTATTTAGACTGACTAAAAAACTAATAGTAGCCAGAGGGGTAGCTCACGCTTGTAATCCTAGTACTTTGGGAGGCTGGAGCTGAAGGATTGCTTGAGCTCAGGAATTCAACATGGGCAACATAGCTAGGCCTTGGCTCCATAAAAAATAAAAAATAAATTATCCAGGAATGGTGGCACATGCCTGCAGTTCCCACTACTTGGGAGGCTGAGGTAAAAGGATCATGTGCGTCCAGGAGATTGAGGCTGTGTGAGTAGTGATCATGCACTACACCGCAGCCTGGAGACAGGGTGAGACTTTTAAAAAAGCAAACAAAAAAACTGATAGTAAAAAAAAGAGAAACAAGCTAACAAATAAATACTGACCTTCTCCTAATTTCCATATATATTCGCATTCACTTTGTATACATTATTTTATCATATACATGCAAACACACACACACGCACGTGTGTACACACACACACACACACACACACACACACACACACACACGATGACTAGGAAGGAACAAGGACATAATGTAAACTATCTGATTCTATTATCCCAGGCTGCTTCCTTTGTTTCCAACAGAATAAGAATTTCAGAAAGGGTTAAAAGCAGAATAAGTGAATAAAGAGTTGGGATACAAAAGAAAGTTCTGGAAATTTATGTATGTTTTAGTTTGGAAATATTTTTTTACTTTTAAATTTTTTTTATTTTTTGATGATTTCTTCATCTTCATTTCTTTATTTCACTGTCTGGTTCTCATTTCTATGTTGTACCTCCTAGATTAATTTTCTTTGTTTCTTGTCTCGTATTTCATATTTTCATTGTCTTTCTACTTTTGCCCTTTAGCATAATAAATTTTTCCATTGTTTGTTTTTAAGTTTATAATGCATTTTATGTTTTGCTTATTATTTAATCTCTGGAATTTCTTTCTAGTTTGTAATTGTATCTATTTATTTATTTTAGTATTTAAACCTATAAAATATGTCATGCATGCATAAAAGCAGATATCGTTATCAATAATTTCTTGACTATTCTTATTCCTTTGATTAGCATATAGATGTTTAGAATGAGCAACATTCTAATATTCACTAAAAATCAGAACTGGATTTTCATTGAAAATACTATAACTTTACTGATTAATTTGCAAAGAGTTGACAACTTTGATTCATTGAGTCATTTAATTTATGAATACTATATTTTTCTCTAGTTATTTTTATTATCTTTCAATTTTGGAACTTTTTGCATTGAGACTATATGAGATTATCTGTAGCATCTGTAAGATTCTCTATGTGGCTCTCTGTAGGCTATCATGATACCATATTACTTCTTATTGCCATCTTTAAAAATCAGTCAAATACCAGAGTTCCAGTTAGGACAAACAAAGTGACTACACAGATGTCTTAGGAAGTTCAAGGAGGCTGTATTATGCCCTTCTATCCTAATCCAGCCAAGGTTTAGGAAACCATGTTTAGCATCTTTACAGGATATTACATTCTTTTTCCTCTCCCAATATGTTCTCCTGCTATTCCTATTTGCATCCCATTAATAAATCCAATGTCCACAATTGGATAATGCCTTTTGTACCTAGCAGTCATAACTCTGGAATATTTGTTCCCTGTTGTTGTTTTTAACTCTCCTTCGGGATAAGGGCAGTCTCATATTCCCTGATTTAAATCAGAGAAGTTGGAGAACATTCCTAAGTAGAAGATAAATCAGTGGCTAATATATCAAATCATTAATATACAATCTATGGACTCCAGAAAATTAAAACAATGATAAACAGACAAAACTACATTGAATTGAAGTAACTAAGGATCTCACCCAAGAAATAAAATGAAGAGATTTGTGGGATGACAGGAAAACAGCAGGACTAGAGAGGCAACCAATGCTGAATAAAGTAGGAAAAATATAGTTCCACAAATGATATCTCCATGGAGAAAAAACATCTGAGACGATCTAAGACATTGGGGGAGTAAAAAAACCAAGGATAAGATAAAGGCATGATTCATTGCAGGAAACAAAAAGAAAGACAGTTTGCAATTGTAGGCTAAAACTAAATCTGTATGAAAATGTCAATACTTAATAAAGCAAATAAAAAAATTTGAATGGTTTTATATAAAGCGAATATACATGTAAAGCAAACATACATTTGAAATAATTTCAAGCAATTGAGTTTAACAAAGAGAAAAAATCCAATTGAACATGGTGAACTGTTTCCTATGAGTTTTTTGAGAGTGAAACTACATCAAAGAATATATCACACTATGTGATTCACCATTGAACAATATTTTGGCCTATCAACATTGTTTATACATTTCCAACTTTAGAGCCAAAGTGTTTAAAAAAAAAGAAGAGTTGGTGGCAGTTGCAGGAAAAATGTAAATATAAGCAAGTTTGACAATATGAAAATTTACTTGATGAAAAGTAAGTCATAGAAACAAAGAAAGTTAATAAGATTGTTAGAAGTATTGATATCTTACCTTAGAAAGCGAAGAATGTGTATTCTTGAATAAAAAAGAAATGAACTTTTAACCATAGTATTTTAAGTTGTAAAGTTAATTAACAGAAGAACAAAACTAAAAATATAGATGTCAAATATTGAAAGGAGAGGCAAGAAAAGATGGGGTAGTTAAGTGAGACAGCTCTTTGACTTTGATATCAGAAATACGTATTTTTATTAAGTTAAAAGCATGTGATCAAAACTAAAGAGAAACATTCCAAAGAAAAATAATTGTAAACGATCAGTTACGTGTTGTCTTTGAGAATGGGATCAGAGCGAGAAAATGAAGAAGCAAAAGTACTTTATATCAGAACTTTCTTATAACATGAGATTGTGATTTATTTTTTAAATGATATTTTAAGTACTGATGCAGGATTTATTTCCCATACACTTATAATAGCAAAAAAATTTAAAGAAAACTACACCATAAAAAAAATTAAGTGCCTAAAATAGAATGAGAAAAAGCCATCATACAACTGATGAATTAATTAAATGCCTAAACTCAAGAGACATTATAGAAAGGGGAAAAAAGCAATCTTGGCTAAAAGAGGGGAAAAAAGAAAGAGAATATTGAGCAATGAAATATTATGTGTTAAATAAAAAATAAAGCCTAGGCTGGGCACGATGGCTCATACCTGTAATCTTAGCACTTTGGGAGGCAGAGGCAAGAGGATTGATTGCCTGAGCCCAGCATTTCAAGACCAGCCTGGGAAACATGGTGAGACTTCATCTCTATAATACATCAAAAAAAATTAGCCAGGCAAGGTGGCGTATACCTATAGTTCCAGGTACTTGGAAGGCAGAGGTAGAAGGATCGCCTGTGCCCAGCAGGTCAATGCTTCAGTAGTCATGAGTGTACCACTGCACTCCAGCATGGGCGACAGAGTGAGACTACAATTCAAAAATTAAAATTAAAATTAAAAAATGAGGCCTACAAAATGTTTAACATATTGAGAAAACAAAAAGTTTTTGCAAATATAATTATATATTACTCATGACATCCTGAATGCGGCATATACTGTGTTTATTTTGTCTATCTTCTCTGTTACTTTCTAAAAATGAGGAATAACATGACAAACATTAGTAAAATAGCTAAGTGTTTAAAAGCTTCCATTTGTTCTGAGGAATAAAATTCCTTATAGCTCATCACCACATCAACTCTAAAGAGATGACACTAAGGTTATCTGAGGTTACTTATGCAGTTAGTAAATGATGGAGCAAGAATTTTTCTGGATTCTAAGTTATTTCCATTTTATTATACTACTTTAATCATTTTAATGATCATTGATCTCTGACTGTATTTTTGGTTTACAAAATTACATCAAAACATTAATATTAAAGTGCAGTAGTTCCCCTTATTCATGATTTCACTTTCTGTGGTTTCATTATCAACCACTATTCAAAAATATTAAATGGAAAATTACAGAAATAAGCAGTTCATAAGCTTTAAATTGCTATCATTCTTAGTTGTGTAATAAAATTTTCACTGCAAAATTTGAATCATCCCTTTGTCCAGTGTATCCACACAGTATAAACTACCCACTAATTAGTCACTTAGTAGCCATCTTGGTTATCAGATGGACTGTCACAGTATCACAGTTCTTGTATTCAAGTAAGCCTGATTTTTATCTAATAATGACCCCAAAACATAAGAATAAGTGATACTAGCAATTCAAATATGCCACAGAAAAAGGGTGAGTACAAGAAAATATTTTGAGAGAGACCATATACACAAAATTTTTATCACAGTATAGTTATAATTGTTTTATTACTTTGGTTTATAAATTAAGCTTTCTTTATAAGTATGTATGTATAGGTAAAAATTTAGTATATATAGGGTTTAGTACTATCCATAGTTTCAGGCATATACTTAGTATCTTAGAAGGTATCCCCCACAGAAAAGGGATACTAATATATACATACAACTGTATTACACTTAACCCAGATCTTCCATTTTTTTTGTGGTAGGCAGAATAATGGTCTTCCAAAGATGCCTAATGCCTGAAAACTGTGAATATGTTAAGTAATTTTGTAGGTGTAATAAAGAAAGGTCTTACAATAGCAGAAATTATCCTGGATTATATAGATGAGCCTGATATGATCACAAAGGTCTTCAAAAGATGGAACAGAAGCAGAAGAGTCAGAAAAGAGACCTGATAACAGAAGCAGAGGTTGGAGTGACAGAATTGTTGGTTTTGACAATAGAACATTGAAGAAGGGGCCAAGGAATGGAGCCAAGGAATGGAGGAAGATCCTGGAACTTGGAAAAGGCAAAGAAAAAGATTCTTCTAGGGTGTCCAGAGAAATACAACTCTACTGGCTCCTGGATTTTAGTCCAGTGAGACCTCTTTATGGACTTCTGACCTCCAGAGCTATAAAATAATAAACTTGTGTTGTTTTAAGTCATTCAGTTTGTGCTAATTTGCTATAGCAGAAGTAGAAACTAAGAAGATCGAGACTTAAGTCTTTTCCTACTGTGAGTTTTGGGACAAGATTATTAACTTCTATAAGCCTCTGTTTCTTTATCTGCAAAGTTGAAATTAAAAAAAAAAACTATTTGTACAAGTGTGGTAATCATTAACCTACCGTAACTTATTAATGGGTGAATATAATTATTAGGTACTAATTATAGAAGAAAAATAAAATAAAACTTGTAAGAAAAAATGGTGAAGATTATTTTCTACTCCCAACCCCCAAAACTCAGCTAACCAGTGATTCTTCATAATATATTGGCTACAAGTTGAAATATGAAGGGAGAAAACTGTTCCAATATTGAAACCACTTCGTGATTTGAACTCATTCACTCCACTCCTTTAATATCTGGCCTCTTTGGGGAAGAGGCAATATCCTTGACTGTCTATAAATTTATGAGTGTAGTTGCTTTTATGGCTCTGAATGTAATAGAACCTAAGTAAATACTGATAAGTTTTCTATTCTTCTGAGAAGTTTCCACCCACATAATATTGTCCTTTCATTGGAAATCCCAACAGTTTTGATAAGAATGAAGGCAAGTACGCTTTTATATATAACACTTGTCAATTAGAATCAGAACAGCATTCATCATTTTAGTTGGAAAGGCAATAGATTTTTTAAAAGCCCACTTGAAGTCTGTATAATAAAATTTCACCCTTATTGTCTTTTGAGCACCTTCAGTTGGTTTGGGAGGTTAATGCTGCTTTTCAAATTTATTTTTTTCAAACATCTTTAACATAGTTTGCATTTATAGATTAAATGGTAAACTGAATTAAAAGAAATAAGTATCTGTCAGTCTCCTCACATAAATGGACATGAAACAGAACTGAAAACCATGTCTATCTTTTCAATACAGGGTAGATAATGTCTTTATTAATTAGACCTGTAGAAACCTATATTAACTCTTTCATGCCACTCAGTTACTAATCATTTTCAGGAACTTTGTGTATATACTTTATGTATTTAAAGAGATTATTGTTCCCTTCAGAAGCTATGTATTCATTTAAGTTTTCTGTATACAGGATCATAACACAGGACAAGTTAATTAGTATCCATAAGACCTCAAAGCCAAGTGAATTCTCATGGAAAAAACATAATTACTCTGAAAAGTATAAAATATAATGAAGAAAAAAAAAGACAATTTACTACATAACTCTGTCTGGTGGTATATAGTTTTTAGTTGGTATGTGAATAACTTTAAGATACAATTTATGTTATTCAAACAACAACAACAACAACAACAACAACTCTTTTGAACTCTATGCATAGTCCAGAAATGGAAAGATTTTCTAGATGGCTAGCATTCTGCAGATAAGTGCTTGTCTGTGCTTGTACTGCCATCAGACCAACAGTGTCTGGATCACAGCAATTAATAGGAAATAATGATAGATGAGTATATGAGTAAATGCACAAATATATAGACTGTTTTGGAGTGAACATATACACAAATTAGTTCCTGGATTTCACATGAAGGTATAGCAGAATTTACTTCCCTTAGCTAATATGAAGTCAAAGCACACAAGTCATTTGTGAATACTACTAAGCAGGCAAATATGAAGCTAGGACTTATGATGTCAAAACTAGAATAAATTTTTTATTATTCAGAATCCTATCACCCAAAAAATCAACTATTTTTATATCTTATGTAGTCTAGCACAGAGAAAGCAGAGATTTTTCTTCATAAAGAGAAAGATTACAACAAATTTAAAATTCTGCACATATATTAGGTTTCGTAATTTTAGCAAGCCACAGTGATCTCTTCTTAAGAAATCTAGACAAGTTATATTATTATACTGACTAGAGAGAGATGCAGTCATACACTGCTTTGAGGTATGATTGATTTTTTTTTTTAAGTTTTCAAGCAAAGTTTATTAGAGAAAGAAGAGAAAAAGAAGCATCACGACAGAAAGACCCGCCATGGACAAGTTTTTCAAAGAAAGTCTTCTGGTATTATTTAGCCAACATTCTATTTAATTTTATGTGTGTGTCATTTGCCTACATAATAGAAAGTTCCTTCCTACTAGGAAATAAGAATAATCTTTATTTATATAATCCCACTCTGCCTAGAAGAGTGAGATAAGAGATAGATGTGTGGATAAACAGATGAGAGAGAGAGAGAGAGAAACAGACAGACAGAAGACACTTGCTGAATGAATCTTGAATGAATGTGGTCACTGTAGGCAAGTAAAAAATGAAAAAGAGCTAATATTGCATATAATATAAAAATAGAAGTATAATAGCTTTTTTCATAATTTTTATTGCCTGAGATAAATCCCATTACTGACCCTTAAAAATACATACTTCTAAGGATAATCCACATTTTTTCATTAATATCTATTAAATAGTAGTTAAAATATCAAAAATCAATTAGCAAAACAAAATAGAACAAGGGAGTGCATCATTTTTCTGAGTTTTTATTATTATCTTTAGTTTTTATTTTTTATTTTAAAAACACACAAGAGATGAAAGCTGTGTTTTCACCTTTTACCCAGATACCATGTTTCAGCAACATAAACTATGCCCCTGAAAGCCAACCTGTAAATGGGGGTTATTTCTTCCTTCCACAGGAGTATAATGCAATTCAGTAAATGCACCACATGGACCATGTATTTAGGAAACAAAGAAATTAAGAAGGTAGCAATTCCTGTCTTCAAGAATCTTACAAGACAGTGGGGACTTTTAAAAAAAATTTTGCCTGTTTTCAAAGGCAAAACAGGTTTTTGTTTGTTTGTTGTTGTTGTTTGGATAGATATTATTAAAACTTTACCCTTGCTTCCTTTGAGAAAATATAGCCTTTAAAAATCAGTCTCAGTGCCTCTTTATTCTAAAGGCTTACTTCAATTTAACAACTCTTCTTTCATGAGAAGTAGGTAAAGATTAGACCATTAAATATAAACAAATAACCATCTCCCTTCTTCTGATTATCTTCTTCCTTACTCATCTCCTAAGTTGGGTTTTACATTTTCCTTCCATCCGTAAATCAAATCTTGACCTTTAACTCTGTCAGATTTATTATTTACATATGTATATACACATTAACTCTGTGATCTTATATACAATAGGAGCAGTTACTTTTGTTATTACCTCCTAAATGTATATGTCTAATCCTAACTACCTATCAGTGAGCAGGCTACTCTTAAAATATAACTGAATAACTCATATTTTCCTCAAAATTAGCATCTTTCTCTAATTTGTCCTCTACTGCAAGCAACATCATCTCACCCCTTCTTTCCTCCCTTCCCTCCGTCCCTCCCTCTCTCTCTCTCTCTCTATCTATGCATCCAAACACACCTTATACATAATACACACACACACACACACACACACACACACACACACACACATCACTATCTTCAATAAAGGTCTTACTTCATTCTGTGGCAATGATCTTATAAGAAGATATCTCTTCACCCAGCTGTCTATCTATCTATCTATCTCACATTGTACATCACACACACACACACACACACACACACACACACACACACACACAGCTGCAACCGTGTCTCCAATAAAGGCTTTACTCAACTCTATGGCAATGCTCTTGTGAGAAAATATACCTTTGCCCAGCTAGACCTAAACAACCCCCAACCCCACCGCCCTCCATCCCCACCTCAGATATCCCACACGCCTCTTCAGAAATATCTATAAGAGACAGTTAGAAGATCTATCTATTAGATTCATTGCACCATGTCAGGTCCCAAGGAGGTTTTAACCTCTATAAGACACTACCTCTCTCTCAAATAATTCATAGTAAAATCTAGAAGAATGCCATCAGAGCCACAGAGACTCAGATTTTAATTCTGGCTCTATTACTGGCTATCTCATTCTTAACAATTTCAGTTTATTTAAATAATAATGCTAAAATATTTACCTCAGAGGTGTAGAAAGAAATAGTCATGGTAGACTCTAACCTACCTTCTATCTTAAGGCCAAGACAGAGGATCTTATATGGTCACCTGACAAGTCAAGGTATTACCTGATTGTGTCAAATAAGAAACAGGGTGCCAGAACATTAATGCGAATCCTCATCTTCTCACTTTCTCATGATTTGTGGCATGTAAGAGATGTAGCTCTTAATTTTAAAACCAGTGTCACAGGGGTGATGGCTCACACCTGTAAATTCAGCACTTTGGGAGGCTGAGGCAGAAGGATTGCTTGATCCCAGGAGTTCAAGACCAGCCTAGACAAAATAGGGAGACTGTCTTTCTACAAAAAAAATATTTAAAAATTAGATGTGCACCTGTAGTCCCAGCTACTTGGGAGGCTGAAGTGGGAGGATCGCTTGAGCCCCGGGAGTTGAGGCTGTGGTGAGCCGTGATCAAACCACTACACTCCGGTCAGGGGGACAGAATGAGAACCCCCAGTCAAAAAAATAGAAATAAAATAAAATGTAAATATAAAAACCAAATGCGCATGGGTGTTCTTCATAATTGCACTGCAGAACAGTCCGTGGTTATAATATAGAGCCTTAGAATCTGTTCCAAACACTTCAGAAGCTTGGTAAATGACCAAATTAATTAATTAATTAGAATTAATTGAATCTGTCCTGTATATATTGGAGACTTGATGCCTATTTAAACATGAACTAGATAAAATATTATTTATTATATATGGCTTTTATATAGAATGTTCATTTTATCATCTCCTGAAGGCTAGGAATAAATTTGGCATATCATTCTGGAATGACAATCATTTTTATGCTTTCTAAGGAAATATTTCTTAGTTAATGTTTATGTTTCATTTTAATATTTTTAAAAATTAGGTCTAAAAATGGTCTAGACAAGATATAACATAAAATATAAACTCAAAATGAAAACTGAATATCCAATAACACAGAAAAAGTTATATTTTCCAAAGGACCAGGCTTTCAGGAAAATAGAAAAGGGAATTTTTGAAAACAATATTTAAGTATACAAGTCAGCACTGTTTGTAATCTTCCTATAAATTTCTTCTTGAATCAAGTTATACAAGGGGAGACTCCCCACCCCCAAAAGAATTATTTTTTGGAGGATGAGCCCCTTGTAGTACAGGCTTCCCTCACTGGATAAGCATTCTAGGAACCACTGGTGTCAGTGTGTCAGCTGCATTTGGCTTCAGTGAAGTTTTTTGAAGTCTTTCAACTGTTTGCCCATTTCATGGTGGTAATTTATGAGTGTGCCTGCCCATACTGCGCTGAGTGTTCAGCAGTTCTTGAGCAAAAATGGCATGACCTCTATGCCCCAGCCTCCCTATTCACCAGATCTCGTTCCCAACAATTTTTTGTTGTTGTTCATTTTCTGGATGAAAAAGTCCTCAAAGGGAAACATTTTGCTGATGTGGAAAAGGTAAAACAAACAAACAGTAGAAACACCAAAAGACATCAAAATTCATGAGTTCAAAAACTGTTTTGAGCAGTAGAAAGTGTCTTGATAAATGTATTGCATCAAACAAAGAGTACTTTGAAGATGACTGAAATTTAAACATGTAAGAATAAATACACATTTTTTAAATAAACAAATTCTGTTTTGTTGTTGTTGTTGTTGCTGTTGATACCTCCTCATATATCAGGCCCTATACCACCTTCAAAAAATTTGGTTTCAGTTTTGGTATGTCAATGCATTTGAAATTAAGCCTCTATTTTTATGTTTACTTCTTCAGGAATAATATAAATATTATGTTGAATTTTGAATGACCCAATTAAGATCTTATACAGAGAGCAAGATCTCAGACATGTAGAAAATGAGACTTATTAGTTTTGTGAGGCTCTGAACATGATTATAAAATTCTGTGTACTTCAGAGCAAAGAAGTCCCCAGCAATACCCACATAAGAAGTATAATTTATGCCTCTCATAACCACTTAGTCAATTATGTTCATAAGATGGAAAAGTTCACACAACTTGTTGCAACCAGTTCTGATTTAGAATTACCTAATTCCATAAAATCAGTAATAACTTTATTAGTTTATTTGATTAAGATTTGTTTGTTTTGGTTTGACATTTTTGAGACTGAGAGATGAGTCACATCAGTCTTTTTACAGAAAGCATGTAAACATTGCAACAGCTAGTATGTTTAAAGCAGCAAAAGTAACATAGAAGAAATTAAATCCATGCGGCATAATAGTAATTTTAAATAATCTTCTTAACATCCTACTGGAAAATATAGAAGCAATTATCACTTTCATGAGCTTTTGTAGAGTTACTAGATTTTACTAATTCGATATTAAAGATGTGTGCAAAATCAATCATAGAACTGAAATAATTTCTTTGGGTAAACGCTAGCAGAAGAAAATTTTCTTTAATTACTCACACATTTCATTTTGCTTTACTTGAAGGTGAATTATCCAGAAAGTTATGGTTCTACAGGTTTATGCATAACAGGAAGTTCCAAGTTGTAGCACTTGATTTAATTGTTCTCTAGAGCATAAATTGCCTACATGTGAATCACCACATTGATTGTCATCGTTGGATATATGTGTAATAAATATACCAATACTTTATGAAGCTTAATTTTTTATTATTAGCCACTTCCTATCCATCTAAGATTAGTATGACTAAATAAAAATAACTAAAATTTCTTCAGATAAAGACAGTTGGAAGACCTATGTGAAATGCGGTATTTTGATTTTTTTAAGTTTTATAAATCTTTACATTTCAGAAACTAATTTTTTCACAAAAACTATCATTAGTATTTACTTTTTAGAATTCAGTCTGCAAAAAACTTACAGTTAATATTTTATCCCTTTCAGGGTTCATATACTTAATTTAGAATATGCATTATTTGTTTGGTTTTGGTGAGATAGAAAAATACATATAAGGAATGTGTTATTTGCACAAAAAGGATAGATGTGACAGCAACAGAGAAAGAGTTACTCAAAACCTCTATCTGATTTTTCATCTATAACATGACAAACTTTTTTTTCCAGAATGCTACAATTGTAATAAGATACATATATACACATTGCTTGATTTTACCACATAGTTCTACAGGTTGATGTTTACTAGCAGAATTTTCTTATTCAACTCCTTTCAGTCAATCATTCAAAAATAAGTTTAATAATGCTATAAGCCAGGTATTCTTCTCAGCACTGAAGATAGTCCCTGCCCTTGTGAATCTCATTCCTATATGCAAGAGGAACACAACACAAATAACTAAACATATATATCAAAACGTCAGTTTTTGCTAAGTAGAATGAAGAGAAATGAAGCAAGAAGTAGTAGTGTGATCAGGGTTATTTTTGATAGGTTGATGAGAGACAACCTCTCAAAGAGTATGACACTTAAGAGACCTGAGCAAATAATCAACACTAATACTTGGAAATACTAAGATGCAATAAGTTCTGTAGGTTCTGGAAGTCTCAGATCAGCCAATTTGTTTAGAGAGCAAGAGGGTGGGTAGCAGTTTGAGAAGAGATAGAATGATACCAAATGGCCTATTGTGTGCTTATCGTGTGCCATATATTCTGTTACATGCCTGGGATAATAAGATTTGTATATATTGAGTCTTTATGATGTACTTGGAAATGTATCAAACATTTACTACTTATCTTACTAAATCTTCAGTGCCATCTGTCAGCTCAGGCTGCCATAGAAAAATGCAATAGGCTGGACTTGATGGCTCAGCCTGTAATTCCAGCACCTTGGGAGGCCGAGACGGGAGGATTGCCTGAACCCGCGGGTTTGAGACCCGCCTGGGCAACTTGGCAAGACCTTGTCTCTACAATAAATCAAAAACTAGTCGGGTGTGGTAGCTGCACCTGTAGTTCTGGCTACTTGGAAGGCTGAGGCAGAAGGATCACCTGAGCCCAACAAGTCGAGACTGCGGTGGCCGGGAGCATGCCACTGTACTCCAGTCTGGGAGACAGAATGAGACTCCAACTCAAAAATAAAAATTTAAAAAAGCAATAGAATGGATGGCTTAAAGGGTTAAACAACAGACATTTATTTCTCTCAGTTCTAGAGGCTAAAAAACTGGTATCAGAATGCTGGCAGGCTTGAATTCTGATGAGGGTCCTCTTCCTGACTTGCCTACTACAGCTGCCTTCTCTATCCTCACATGGCCTTTCCTTGGATCTCGTCCTGTTTTTATAAAGCCACTAATCCCATCATGAGAACTCCATCCTTATCATTTAATTTAACCCTAATTACCTGTAGATGACCCCATCTGTAAATACCATTACACTGGGGGTTAGGACTTTAACATATGAATCTGGACAAGACATAAATATTCTATCTATAACAACATCCCTGTGTGATATATATTGTTTTTCTCATTTTTCAAAACAAAGTCAAAAGAAAAAAAAAAAAAAAAAACACTGGGATCACAGATAAAAAATAACGTGCCCGTGGTGAAGGCAGATCAAGAATCTAATCTCAAGAGGTCCAAATCAATGTTATCAGTCTCTGCTTTTCTGCTCTAGCAAGGGACAACACAAACACAACTCTACAGTCCAGAAACAAGGAGTCTAATTGCTGATGTTATAACAGACTGACATAGGAAACAGCTGAAGTTAAGATGGCCTGACATTATTGCTATTTTCTAGGTGAACTTTAGCTAGCATTTAACCTCTTTAAATTTGTATAATCACTCATATCCTCATTAATTTATTCTACCTATTAAAGAACTAATATAGACCAGGCAATGTGTTGGAGAGTCAAAATGAATAATAGAGTGAGCCTTAAACAATCTCTCATTCAAGTGGAAAAAACAAACATACCCACTCTGCACAAACGTGTTCTTATTTTGATTATCTACTAGTGAAGAGCATAAGCTTTAAAACAGGATTATCTGGTTTGAAATCATGACTCAAACAGTTACAAATTTCATGCTAGTCTTTGCACTCATTAAAACGAAGGCACTTATTTGAAAAATGGTGACAATAGATGTACCCTTTCTTGGGGTTGTGTTAGGAATAAAATAAATAAAGATTATAAATCATTTACTATGGTATTGGACACAAATAAATATGACAATTATTTGTTGTTATATTATAATCACTAGTAATAGTACAATGACCCCATCTGTAAATATTATATTTTTGTTATATATGTAAAATATTATATTTACAGGTATCTATATCTGTAAATATTATATTGTTGTATATATATGTAAAATATTATATTTTTGTTCTCTAGTAATATTTATTTACATTATTTATTATAAAATCATAGTTATCTTTAATTTATTTGTTACCAGTTTGGTAGAATCACTCAGTAGTTCCCTAACATATATTCTTCCTTTTTCCACAGCACAAGATTTGTAACTGGATACTTTGGAATACATTCCCAGCAACCTTTGCAACTCACTGTAGACATGGGACTAAATTTTCACCAAATGGAATCAGGAGTGATATTTGTTACTTACGTGCATGGGACTTCAGAAATCATGCATGAAATCCTCCATGCTGATTCTTTCCTGCAAGCTGGAATACAGATGTGCCTGTGACTAAGCCTTAACCTAACAGAACAAGACAAGGCTATAGAGCAAGGGCCATTAAGCTACAATGCTTCCTGCTTGTAAATAAAGTTTTATTGAAAAAACAACAAAGCTGAAGGTGTTACACCATCTAATTTAAAAATCTACTACAAAGCTATAGTAATTAAAACATAGTACTGCCATAAAAGCAAACACATAGACCAATAGAACAGAATAGAAAGTCCAGAAATGAATCCATGCATTTAGGATCAAGTTTTTTGTTTGTTTGTTTGTTTGTTTGTTTTTTTGTTTGTTTTTATCAAAGTGCCAAATATACATGATGAGAAAAGGGCAGTGTCTGCAATAGACAGTGCTGGGAAAACTGGATATTCACATGCAGAAGAATGAAATTAGACCGTCATCTCATACCATTTACAAAACTCAACTAAACATGGATTAAAAAGTTAAATGTAAGACCTGTAACTATAAAGCTACAGAAAAAAATGCAGGGGAAAGCTTAATAGCACTAGTGTGGTCAATGATTTTTTGATATGACTCCAAAATTCTGATAACAGAGGCAAAAAATAGATTGAATGGAACTGAAAAGCTCTGCACAGCCAAGGACACAGTCAAGAGTCCAGAAAGAACCAACAGAATAGGAGAATATGTTTTCAAACTATATATCTAATAAGGAGTTAATATCCAAATAGGTAAGGAACTCAAGTGACTGAATAATAAGAAAGCAAATAATCCAATTTTAAAAATAAAGAACCTGAATAGGCACTTCTCAAAAGAAGACATACACATGGTCAGCAGGTATATAAAAATAATTTCAACATCACTAATTATCTTAATCCACTTTAACAGAATTAGTTTGATATAATAGAATACCACAGATTGGGTAATTTATAAATAAAAGAAATTTATCACCATTTGGGGGACTGGGAAGTCTAATATCAAGGTGCTGGCATCTGGTGGGGACCTTCTTTCTGTGTCATACTATGGTGAAGAATGGAAGAGCAAGAGATCACAAGAATGAGAGCAGAGGACTGAACTTGTTTTCCTAACAAGCCCACCCAAGAGATAATGAACCCAATACCATGATACCTAATTACCTCTTAAATGTCTCACCTCTCAACACATGTCAGAATGACTATTATCAATAATATCAGGATGGCAAGGTTGGAAGGGATGTGGAGAAAAGGGAACGCCCATACAGCAAATGTAAATGAGTATAGCCATTATGAGAAACAGTACGGATTTTCCTCAAAAAAAACTAAAACTAGAAATACCATATGATCCAGGAATCCTACTACTGGGTATATATAGAAAGAAGAAGAAATTAGTATGCCAAAGAGATATCTGCACTTCCGTATTCATTGCAGCATTATTCACAATGGCCAAGATATGAAACCACCCTGTGTTCATTAATTAATGAATGGATTAAAAAATGTTGAATATATACAGAACAGAATACTAGTCAATCTTAAAAATAAACAAAATCTTGTCATTTGCAACAGCATGAATAAACTTGAAGGCTATTATGTTAAATAAAATAAGACAGGCAGAGAAAGACAAATACCATAAGATCTGACTTCTATGTAAGATTTAAAACTGTCAGACTCATAGAAACAGAGTAAAATGGTGGTTGCCAGGGCTGGAACAGTGGGTAGTGGGAGGACTCAGGAGATGCTTGTCAAATAACACAAGTTTTTTTTTGTTAAATAGGAAGAATAAGTTCAAGAGATCTACTGTACATCAGGAGGACTCTAGTTAATAATAATAATATATTGTCTACTTGAAAATTGTTAAGAGAGTAAAATTGTGTTATCGCTACCAAAAAAGTGTACGATAACACATATGTGAAGTAGCATGATTTAGCCATTCTACAATGTATGCATATATGAAAACATCATGTTACACACCATATTTGATTTCTTACTTGTCAATTCAAAACTAAATTTTAAAAGAAAAGTTTTATTGGAATATAACCACACTCATTTATTTCTATATGGTCTATGATGTTTTCACTCTACAATTACAGAGTTGAGTAACTGCAACAGAAACCCCAACTTCTACAATTTTTACTATCTAGCCCTACACACACACCACACACACACACACACACACACACACACACACACACACACACACACACACACACACACAGATATGGTAAAGTCAAAAGATAGAAACTGTTGGAATCCCCAAATAACTATGTGAAACACAAATACCATCCAACCTAGACCAGAGGCTTTGGTGTTGTTTTGTGAGAAAGAAATGTACATCTATTTTATTCAAACAACTTCTTGGGGCCATTGAGCTATATCAGTATAACAGTACACAGCGGTATTTATTGAATAGTGTCCCACTTAGGTACATTATGATAACATATCATAAACATGTACTAATATTTGTATCATGTATATAAACATGTACATCAAAAATTTATAAACATTAGGGCTCTGTTTCAGAGTTTTATATGGTTTTGTTTGTCTACTCTTCATTTCTCAAACCAGCATCATAGAGCTTTAATTATTATAGTTTTAGAATTTAATTCATATCCATTATGAAAAGTCACCCTTATTCATTCATACCTGCAGCTTCTAACTTTTTAAGGGGTATAGGAAGGAGGTGACTTTTAAAATTGTATATGGCCAAATTATAAATATAAAATTAAATGTAACTTATTTATTTATTACAACTAAAATGAAAGGTTAACATAGATGAATATTCATGACACAGTTACAAGGAAAAAATGAGATGACATGCTTATATACAGTTTCAGTTTCAAAAGTAAACAAGCAAATATTCTAATTTCATATAATTCATTAGAATGACACTAAGAGAAATAATTTTGTCTAGTCATGAATAGCTTATTTATACTTTTAATAGCATTTTTCATATAGTTACATCAATAATTCAGAGAAGTTATTAGTATTATTGTTATTTTCATTTTACATATGAGAAAATACAGGTAGATAATTTAATTAAAATAATAAAGTAAGTGTCTTAGTTTGTTCAGGCTGTTATAACAGAATAGCAGAAACTGAAGGTTTATAAAGAATAAAAATTAACTGGTCTCGGTGGTTCAACCTGTAATCCCGTGCCTTGGGAGGCTGAGGTAAGTGGATTGCCTGAGCCCACGGGTTTGAGACCCACCTGGGCAACTTGGTGAGACCTCATCTCTACAATAAATCAAAAAATTAGCCGTGTGTGGTAGCACACACCTGTAGTTCTAGCTACTTGGAAGGCTGAGGCGGAAGGATTGCCGGAGCCCAGCAGGTCGAGGCTGTGGTGGCCAGGAGTGGCACTGCACTCCAGTCTGGGTGACAGAGTGAGACTCCAACTCAAAAATAAATAAAAAGAATAAAAATTTATTTCTTACAGTTCTGGAGGCTGAGAAGTCCAAGCTGAAAGCACCTGCAAACTCAGTGTCTGGTGAAGACCCAGTCTAGGTTCATAAGGATTTCTTCTCCTAGTGTCTTTACATGGTAGAAGGGACTAGCTAGATCTCTAGGATCTCTGTTTTAAAGGAACTCATCCCATTCATAAGAAAATAGCCTTCATGATCTAGTCACCTCCTAAATTTCCCACCCTCCTAATAGCATTACCTTGGGAGTTAGGATTTCAACATATAAATTTGGGGGGATATAAACATTCAGATCAGTCAGTAATTAAGTAAAAGATACTGAGATTCAGCACTACTGTGCTCTCAGCACCACCCTGATCCATTTGAGTACACTTTTTGTATACAGTGATGGATAGGGGTCAGGTTTCAATCTGCTTGTTGTTCGCCAGTTTTCCCAGCATCATTTGCTATATAGGGTTTCCATGTCCAATGTTTGTTTTTACTGGCTTTGTCAAAGATAAGTTGCTTGAAGGTCTGTGGTTTTAGCTCCAGGTTTTCTGTCTTGTTCCATTAATCTATGTGCCTATTTTTTTTTTTAACCAGTATCATACTGTTTTGGTTACTGTGGCCTTTTTTTTTTTTTTTTTGAGTTGGAATCTCACTCTGTTGCCCAGACTGGAGTGCAGTGGCCGCTCCAGGGCACCACAGCCTTGACCTACTGGGCTCAGGCGATCCTTCCGCCTCAGCCTTCCAAGTAGCTGGAACTACAGGTGCGTGCTACCACACCCAGCTAATTTTTGATTTATTGTAGAGATGAGGTCCCACCAAGTTGCCCAGGCGTGTCTCGAACCCGCGGGCTCAGGTAATCCACTCACTTCCGTCTCCCCAAGCAAGTACTGTAGCTTTTAATAAAGTTTGAAATCCAGAAGTGTGATGCCACCTGCTTTGTTCTTTTTACTGAAGATTGCTTTAGCTATTTGGGATCCTTTTTGCTTCCATATGAATTTAAATATTTCCCTTTCTAGGTCTGTGAAAAATGTTGCTGGTGCTTTGATAGGGATTGCATGGAATCTGTAGATTGCTTTGAGTAGAATGAACACCTTGATGCTATGGATTCTCCCTATTCATGAGCACGGGATGTTCTATTTGTTTGTATCGTCTTTGACTTCTTTGAGCAATATTTTGTAGTTCAAATAGTAAAGATCTTTCACTCCTTTGGTTATATGAATACTGAGGTATTTTATTTTGTGTGTGTGTGGCTTCTGTGAATGAGATTGTGTTTCTGATTTGGTTCTCGGCCCACTTGTTGTCGGTGTAAACAAATGCAACTGATTTTTGCACATTGATTTTATATCTCAAGACTTTAACAAAGTCATTTATAAGTGCTGGGATTTTTGGGAATGAATCTCCGGGATTTTCTACGTATAGAATCATATCTGGGAAGGGAGATAATTTGACTTCCTTTTTTCCTATTTGGATACCTTTCATTTCTTTCTCCTGTGATTGTTCTGGCTAGGACTTCTAGTACTATGTTAAACAAGATGGGTGAGAGTGGCTATCCTTGTCTTGCTCCAGTTCTTAGGGGGACTGCTTCCAGCATCTGCCCAATAAATTTGATGCTGACTACAGGTTTTTAATAGATGACTCATTATTTTGAGGAATGTTACTTCAATGTCTAGGCATTTGAGCATTTTTATCAAAAAGGGATGTGGGATTTTATCAAATGCTTTTACTACATCTATTGAGATAATCATGTGGTTCTCATTTTTACATCTGTTCATGGGGTAGATTACATTTATTGATTTGCATATGTTGAACCAACTTTGCATCCCAGGAATGAAGCTTACCTGTAAATGATGAATGATTCTTGCAACGTGCAGTTGCATGCAATTTGCTAGCATCTTTTGGGGAATTTTTGCACCTATTTAATCAAGGAAGTGTGCTTATAATTTTCTTTGTTGAGTCTCTGCCATTTTGGTTTATCAGGCTGATATTGGCTTCATAGAATGAACTAGGGAGGATCCCTTCTTCTCAATTGCTTGGAATACTTTCAATAAAACTGAAATCAGGTCTTTCTTGTACATTGGGCAGAATTCAACGAAGAAATCATCTGGCACAGGGCTTTTTTTTTTTTTTTTGACAAGAAAGTTTCTTATTACTGAATCTATTTCTTTGCTTGTTACTGGTATGTTTAGGGTCTCTATTTCTTCCTGTTTCAATCTTGGGAGGTTATGTGTTGCCAGGAATTTATCCATTTCTGTTAGATTTTTTAGCTTATGTGCATACATATATTTGTAATAAGCTCTGATAAACTTCTGTATTTCCTCCAAGTTGATTGTAACATGACCTTTCTTGTTTCTGGTTGTGTTTATTCAAATTCTCTCTTCTCTTTCTCTCTCTGTCTCTCATTCTTTCTCTCTATCTTGTTAATCTGTCTAGGGGTCTGGCAATCTTATTTATCCTTTCAGAGAACGAACTTTTTGTATAGTTTTAGGGAGACTTATTTTGTTTGTCTCTACTTTTACTTTGATAATTTCTATCCTTCTACCAGTTTTGATATTCGATTGTTCATGTCTTTCCAGTTCTCTTAGTTGCAATGTTAGCCTGTTTTCTTGAGATCTATTTTCTTTTTTTAATTATAAAGATGTAGGGTACAATTCAGGGTTAGTTATACAAATGCTGATTATGCAGGTACCCTTGTTGATGAGGTGTGCCCCTCCCGTGATCTATGAGATCTATTTTCTTGATAGGTGCATGTAATAGTATAAACATCCCTTTCATGGTTGTTGTGTTGGTATGTTGTGTCTTTGTTTCATATGTTTCTAGAACCTTTTCATTTGTCTTGATTTATATGTTAACCCAAAGTCCTTTGGGCATACGTTATTTAATATTCATGCATTTTCTGTGTTTTTGAGTGTTCCTACTGGTGATTCTTTTTATTCCACTGTGTTCTGAGAAGACGCTTGGTATAATTTGAACTTCTTGAAATTTGCTCATGCTTGATTTATGGCTGAGTATGTGGTCAATCGTGGATTATGTTCCACATGCTATTGAGAAGGTTTTATATTCTGTGGTTGTTGGATGGAGTGTTCTGTAGATATCAATTAGTCTAATTGGTTAAGTTTTGAGTTTAGGTTCCAGATTTCTTTGTAAGTTTACTACCTTGATGAGTTGTCTAAAGCTATTAGCAGCATATTAATGTCTCCCCTTATTATTATATGGCTACCCATGTCCTCTCTCTTAGATTAATTAGTAATTGCTTTATAAATCTGTGTTGAATGAGTATGCATTAAAGATGGATATTTCTTGCTGATGATATGAACTCTTTATCATTACATAGTGGCCTTCACTGTTCTTTGTAGCTTTTACTGGTTTAAAATCTGTTTTATCTGATCTAAGAATAGTGACTCTCACTCTTTCTTATAAAATCTTTCTCCTACCCTTTATCTTCAGCCTATGGGTAACATTTGAAGTTACATGAGTTTCCTGAAGGCAGCAGCAGGAGAGATCAAGTTTCTTTATCAAATTTGCCATTCCATGCCTTTTGAGTAGCATGTTCACCCATTAATGTTTAAGTTAATTATTGATATGTAGAGGTTTGTTCCTATTGTTTTGTTATTTATTTATTTTTTGAGTTGGAGTCTCACTCCATCACCCAGGCTAGTGCCGTGGTATGATCACAGCCACCCCAGCATTGACCTGCTCGGCTCTGGCAATCCTTCTGCCTCAGCTTTCCAAATGGCCAGAACGATAGGCACATGCTACCATGCCTGGCTAATTTTTTACTTATTGCAGAGACGAGGTTTCTCCAAGTTGCCCAGGTTGATCTCAAACCCACAGGTTCAGGCAATCTATTCTCCTTGCCCTCCCAAGTTCTGGGATTACAGGCTGAGCCACCGAGTCTAGCCTATTTTTTGTTATTAAGGAGTCTGTCTTCTAGGCTCTGTGGTTGGTTCATATGGTCTGTAATCTCTGTGCTTACTTATGCTTTTGTGCTGGGTGGTACCATTCTTTTGTCTATATGTTTAGAACTTCCTCAAGCATCTCCTGAAGATCCAGTCTAGAGGTAGCATATTCTCTTAGGGATTGCTTGTCTGGGAAGGATTTTAATTCTCTTTCATTAGTGAAGTTAAGTTTGGTAGAATAAGAAATTATTTTCGTAATTGCTTTTTTAAAAGAATGTTAAAAATGGGTTTGCAGTTTCTTCTGGCTTATAAGGTTTCTGCTGAGAAGTCTGCTGCAATTCTTATGGATCTCCATTAGTAAGTAGTCTGTCTCATCTCTCTTCATGTCTTTAAGATTTTTTATTGCATGGTCATATTGTCAAATTTGATTAATATGTGCCTTGGGAGTTGCACAGTTTTTTTCTCATTTTGTAAAACTGGGTTAATTCAATAGTTTGATCTTCAAGCTCTGAGATTCCCCTGGCTCGTCAAATCTTCTGTTAAAGCTTGCTAATGAGTTTTGAAATTCCAGGAAATAATTCTTCATTTCCAGTTCAGTTTGTTTTTTCTTACGATGGCCATGGTCAGTTTTCATTTCCTGTACTATTTTTGTGGCTTGATTTAGGTATTCACTTGCTCTGAATTTTGTTGGGTCTCTTTGCCATCCATAATCTGAATTCTCTGTTATCAGGGACAGGTCATTCTGAACAGGTTCCATTACTTGGACTATCAAAGATTCCTTTGTGAGTTGAATAGTTTTAGGTTTGGGTATTGCTGTTTTTGCTTCATCTGTGAAGGTAGTTTCTTCTCTTTTTATCTTTTGTTTTGTTATATTTTATGTGTTAAAGTTGCTATTATTAGGGTGAAAATTTGCGTTTTCTTACTTGACTTCCCTCCTTTGGACTGCCTGTGGTAGGGGCAGAGGCAGCAGTAAAGATGATGAACTAGCTGGGCATGGTGGCTCAAGCCTCTAATCCTAACACTTTGGGAGGTGGAACCAAGAGGACTGCCTGAGTCCAGGGGTTCAAGACCAGCCCACGCAACTTGGCAAGACTTCATCTCTACAATAAATCAAAAATTAGCTGGGCATGGTGGCACACTCCTGTAGTTCCAGCTACTTGGAAGGCTGAGGTGAAAGGATCACTTGAGCCCAGCAGGTCGAGACCAGAGTGGCCATGAGTATACCACTGCACTCAGTCTGGGTGACAGAGTGGGACTCCAACTCAAAAAATAAAAAATCAAAAAGATGATGAACTGGGAGAAAACCAACTGGCACAGCTTCACTGGTGCAGTCTGGTAGGAGGAAAGTGGGGAGTAGCCCTTTCCTCTAGTTCAGGGGCTTTCCCCTCCCTCTAGGACAAACACCTGGGGACTTGGATGACCAGGAGCTCTAACTCCTCCTTCTCCAGCTGGCATTTCTCATCAGCAGGATTGGTGGGTGACCAGAAGAAGCCCCACAGCTCAACTCATGGCTCTGCAGGTTTTCAGGTGAGCCTAAGGTAGCCTCCTCCCATCTAAGTGAGTCCTTTTTTCTGGCACAGGGTAGAAGGTAGGGACCTACCTTACCAAAGAAAAGACTGAACATTTCTCCCTCTGTCCACAAGTGGGTGTTGAGTTCACTGCTGAGCTGCCTACAGCTGGGAAAACTCCCATTGCTCAGTGACAAAAATGTAACCTAGCAGTGGTCGAACAGCTGTGCTTCACCTGGGCTCCGGGTATCCTCATTTGCCAGGAGTCACAGAGGTTCACAGCCTCCTAGTTCCTGCCCAGCTCCATGGGATGGGCAATGGCAGTGAGGGCAAGTCACATTGAAGACCTGAAAGGGGATGAGTTGAGCAGCCATGCTCTTGGAGAAAAGTCCCTAGAGTGGGCGTATTGCCCAGACTGGGGACTGGAGAGGAAGGAAGCTGGAATGCCTACAAGGTGCAGACCAACCCTACAGGGTGTGTCCAGGTCCTCTGTGTGGTAGGGGAGGGTGGAGGGTTGGTGGTTGATGGTGTCTGGATTCACAGTGAATTGGACTCCTCCAGGATCCACGTGGATCCAAACAGTACCTCTGACCTGATTCTGGGCAGCTTTCTGCACCTGGGTGGGGCAGAGTGATTACCAGAAGAGGGCTTGGGTTGTCTCTCCCTTGGCTAGGACTGCACAGTTTTGTGGAATGTGTGTAAAATCTCTCCAGTTCACTCACCCACTTCCTTCACCAAGGATGCTCTCTGGATTTCATGAAGGAGCTGATTCTGAAAGTGGCTAGGGGCTTGGATCTAACCATTCTCTGCATCCCAGGTGTGCATCTGATAAACTTCAGCTTGAGTTTCTAGGCAGACTTTCAAAGAACTTGCTTCATTTCGCCTTCAGAGTCTCTTACTGAGAGCAGCAATCTTCCAACATCTCCAGTTGGCCATGTTGGCCCACCCCCACCCATTTATTTTTAATGCCTAAATTATTGAGAGCAATATAAGATTCACCATTTTTTTTTTTTTTGAGGAGGTGAACAGGACAAGATATACCTTTTCAGAATGCAGTGGAAGCACTAAACAACATAATTTTTAAAAAATAATAATTTCAAAGAAATAAAACACTGTCTCTCATGTATTTGGTTTAGTTTTTAGCAGTAATCTGTGACTATAAACTATACCTATTCAATATTTCCCATTTGAAGATCAAGACTTCACAGACTTTTTTTAAAAAGCACTTGGTGTTAAGACTAAAATTCCGGCCCCATTCACTGAACCGCCACCAAGGACTCAGCAACCTCCTCCATGAGCCCCCTCGCTTCTGTCCCCCCTGCCAGCATTATCCTGCTGCCACCGCCTTCTACAAACCATTTCCATGGAGGAAAAGGAATCATATCGTATGTCCGCTAATCCAGAACCTCCACTCTTTCCACCCCTTTGCTGATACAAGTAAGGGTGATGACCTGCTTCCTGCTGGCACTGAGGATTATATCCATATAAAAATTCAATAGAGAAACTACTGTCCAAGGATCATTGATGATTACGATAAAAGAAATTAGTGACGGTGTTTAAGAAGAAATTTGCCTGCAATGGTACTATAATTGAGCATCTAGAATATGCAGAAGTAATTCGGCTACAGGTAACCAGCGCAAGAACATATGCCAGTTCCTCCTAGAGACTGAACTGGTTAAGGATGATCAGGTGAAGTTTCACGGGTTTTAAGTGCTTGTGGCTCACTGAAGCTTAAGTGAGGATTTCCTTGCAATGAGTAGAATTTCCTTTCTGTCTTTTGTCACATGTTTAAAAAACCCACAGTTTGTATAATGTAACCATTTAGGGTCTGCTTTTAACTTGGACTAGTGTAACTCCTTCATGCAATAAATGGAAAAGAGCCATAAAAACAAAAGACTAAAAATCCAAATGCTGAGACATTAGTGAAAAACTGCATCAAAAGTGTGCACTTGATAGGTGCATCTGCTGCAAAGAAGGTAATTCAAGTACCACTTTTCAATGACAGCATAGTTCAACACACTACAGAAACTGAGGAAAAACAGAGACCAACTTACAGAACAGATACAGCTCAGAACTTGAATGCAAAGATACCACCAGCTTGGTAACAATTTTAATGTATGTACAAACTGTTCAGAAGGGTGATGTAACAAAATCCAACTTTATTGATGACAAACACAACCAACCAAGGACTTGTAAAACTATTAAGAATTACATTGACAGACAACAGTTTGAAGTCAAAGTTTCCTTGACTATATTCTTTTTTGGTTTTTGTTGTTGTTTTGAATCAGGGTCTCACTCTGTCCACAGGCTGGAGTGTAGTGGCACACTCATGACTACTGCAGCTTCTTTCTGTTGAATTTAGGCAGCCTCCCAAGTAGCTGAAACTACATAGGTGCATGCCACTACATCAAGCTAATTTTTATTTATTTACTTATTGTGGAAGCTAGGTCTCACCAGTTTGCCCGGTTGGCCTCGGACCCCTGGGCTCAGGCAATCCTCTCTTCTCCACCTCTCAAAGAATATACTAGCCACTGTACCTGGCTAGTATATATTTTGATGGCACAGTTGCAATGACAATATTTTGGACAGTTATGCAAATTAAGAAGTTTTTATTTTCAATGCTATGTGTGGAAATTTGAAAGAAAAAAAAACTTGCACCAAAAGATAAATTAACACTCGGATTTTTTTTTTTTAACTAAGAAAGACTTGTTATGGGAAAAAAGTCTTAGTGATGTAGTAAAAAATGTGATTTCTTTAAATATTAGAGTTTTAAATGAAATTCTTTTCGTTCTCTCTCTCTCTTCTCTCTCTCTCTCTCTTTTTTTTTTTTAAGGATCTCACTTTGTTGACCAAGCTAGTGTACAGTGGCATGATCACCTCTCACCATAGCCTTGACCTACTGGGCTTAGGCAATCCTTTCATCTAGGCTTCCCAAGTAGCTGAAGCTACAGGTGAGTACCACCATACTTGACTAATTTTTAAAATTTTTTGTAGAGACAAGATCTCACTATGTTGCTCAGGCTGGTCTTGAACTCCTGGGTTCAAGCAATCGTTCTGCCTCAGCTTCCCAAAGTACGAGAATTGCAGGTATGAGCTACTGTTCATGGACCATTTTCTTTATTATAATATAATATGTAAGCTTATTTTTTTTTAATTTTTATTTTATGTGAAGATATAGTGCTTAATATGGGACAGTTTTCTGTAGAGCATTTTTTAATTTCTCTACATGAATTTCATATACATGAAATCTTAGTGTAACTGCAATTTATTAAACAATTTTAATCCCAATTATTTAAAAATGTGGTTGGGACATGCTTAATTGTCTTTATAATTCATAGATTTAATGTTCTTAATACATCTATAAAATAAAGGAATGTAATATGTTTGTCAATGTCAGATTTTTTTAAAAATGAAATTAGAAGTCTAAAAAAGCAGCTAGGTGTGGTAGTTCACACCTGTAATCCCAGCACTTAGGTGGAAGCAGAAGGATTGCCTGAATCCAGGGGTTTGAGACCAGTCTGGGCAACTTGGCGAGACCTTGTCTCTACAATAAATAAAAACATCAGCCAGGCATGTTGGGATGCACCTGTGATTTCAGCTACTTGGAAAGCTGAAGTGGATCACCCGAGCCCAGCAGATGCAGGCTGCGGTGGCTGTGATTGTGTCACTGCTGCACTCCACCCTGGACAACAGAGTGAGACTCCAGCTTAAAAAGAAAAAGTCTAAAAAAGCAAAATCTCTAGATTAATATATTTTATAATCTAACAACATTATCACTAAAAAAGTGAAGATCTTGATATTGCACATCAGCAAAAAATTATCATTGGGTCTTATGAGTCTGATAAAATACTTTGGATTTTACTTTTTATTAAAACTATGCACATAGAAGTTTATTGGTAATCATTTAAATTAATTGTAAATTATAACTAGTCATTGATGGAGGTTTAAATGTGTATTTTGAAAATACTAAATGACTAGCTTCATTGTGTGTAAAATTTAATAATATACTTGCATTTACCCTTTGTTGTTCTAATCCCATTACTATAAATTTTACTCTGAAGATACACCTCCAACAGTAATACATATATATTTATGCAATGCTATTCATTATAAGGTGGTTTGTAATTGTAAAATATCGAAACTACCTAGGTATCCAATCCTAGTATGTTGGTTGAATACATTACATTACATACAATCAAGAGACTACTATGCAACTACAAAAAAAAAAAAGAATGAAGATCTCTATGAATTCATAAGGAATGAGCTTCAAGACATAACTAAGTGGGGGGGGAAGTCAAAGTGCAGGAAGCATATATAGTAGCCCCATCTGTGAAAACAAGAAAAGTAAACTAATATACATATATCTGCTAATCTTTGGGAAAAAACTTTCCAGTGAAATTGTTTCATTTGAAGGGCATATAGCACAGAAAGCATATAGAAGACAATGTGACTTTTGTAGTTATTTGTTTATATATATAGTCTTTACTTTTGAAAACATAGCATATATATTCAAAAATTTAACTAAATAATTAAGAACGGAAGCAGAAAAAAACTAAAATCTGAAAGCAAGGTAAAACAAATAAAGTTAAATTTTATTCCAAATGAATATCATAGCTACATGGAAGGCAGAGGGAGGGAGGGAGGGAGGAATCTTTAGTTTTTTGAGAACTCATTGTTTGTCTATAATCCCTCAGTCTAGGGCAGGGTTGCAGAAGGGGACAAAGTGCAAACATTCTAAACTTGGTTTAGGTTTTAAAGTGGTATAGGGAAAGCAATTATAAAACAAAGCAAATGAACTAATGTTTTGAAGTTGTGGGGAATCAGGGATATGGCTATATAGGAAGCGACAAATAGAGAAAGGGAAAAGCAAGAAAGACCCTGTGGGGATGAATTAGAATTGGAAGGATCAGAGGAAACACATGATTTTCTAAATATGCATATTTGTATATATGCATCATTATATGAACATCCCTGTCAACATACCTTTGTGAAACTGATTTAGTGTGACCAAATATAGAATCTATTTTAATATACAGTGTTCTTTGTAGTGTTGTAATCAATACAACCCAGCTTAAATATATCAAACAAGCAAGAAACAAGCTCATTTGTCACATTAAAAACTCTATTATTAGTCAGGCGTGGTGGTGCGTGCCTATAGTTCCAGCTATATGGAAGGCTGAGGTGGAAGGATCACCTGAGTCCAGCAGGTCGAGGATACAATGATCTTGTTTGTGCCACTGCCCTCCAGCCTGGGCGACAGAATAAGACACTGACTTAAGAAAAACTCTATTAATATATACTACGAGTCGGACTTAGTGGCTCGGCCTGTAATCCCAGTGCTTTGGGAGGCTGAGGTGACTGGATTACCTGAGCCCGCACGTTTGAAACCCGCCTGGGCAACTTAGCGAGACCTCATCTCTACAATAAATCAAAAATTAGCCCGGCGTGGTAGCGCGCGCCTGTAGTTCCAGCTCCTTGAAAGGCTGAGGTGGAAGGATCGCCGGAGCCCAGCAGGTCGAGGCTGCAGTGGCCTGGAGCGGCCACTGCACTCCAATCTGGGTAACAGAGTGAGATTCCAATTCAAAATATATATATATACACACTATGAATATTCAAAATGTTTCTATAGGCATCAAAATCTATAAACTTACTATTTCACTCATAATATTTTAGTTAGAAATAGTTATGGAATGACAAAAAATGACAAATGTTATAGTGTTTCCTTATATTAATTGCTAATAATCACACTGTCAATGAACAACCTGTATAGTTTTTCCAATTACATTTTCACCAATGTTATATTATTTTGGATTATTTTTATTAAAATGTAATTTTATGTCTACTAAGTCTAATGATAAGAAGTGGGTTTATATTTTGTATGGTTGTTTTCTAATTTATTTTTTCTAGAAATGTGTTAGAATACTTATTTTTTCTAATAATTAATTTTAACCATATTTTAAACAATATTGGGGAAAAAAATTTTTAAGTGGGAAGACTCACTATGTCACCCAAGCTAAAGTGTAGTCTCATGATCATGGTGGTTCACCGCAGTCTTGATCTCCTGAATTCAGTCTCCAAGTAACTGGGACTACAGGCACGTGCCACCACACCCAGCTAATTTTTTTAGTTTCTTATTTGTAGAGATGAGGTCTCACTATGTTGCTCAGGCTAGTCTCAAACTCCTGGGCTCAAGCAGGCCTCCCACCTCAGCCTCCCAAAATGCTGGGATTACAGGCTCTATGTGCCCAGCCTGGAAATGTTTAAAAAAATATTCTTTCTTTGTCCTAGATAGTTTTAGAAGTGCCCCTGCTCTGAAGCCAGCAGGCCTGCTTACTGACAGTGTTAATATTGCTTAATTTTACTTTTAATTCCAAGTAGGTTTCTAAAGGGATTGTACAAAGATTCACTGTTGCCTATAGTGTATGCCAGTTCTTATAGCTTGGTGTCATATACTTAATGCCTGGAAATATGATGAGTATAGCATAATAATTGTAGTTTAAATTTACCTTTCTCTTGTTAGATTAGTGCAAGTATGTTTGCAAATATTTCCTATTTTGCTTTCTTTTCTGTGAAATGACTATTCATGCCTTATCTCCACTTTTCTATTGATTGTCTTTTTTTATTGACTGACATCAACTTTTTATACAGTCTAAATTCTAAATTTTTTTGTGATTGGCAAAGCAAATATTTTCTTTCTGCTTTTGTGCTGCCATGGCAGTCTTTCATAGTGTCTTTCCTTGGACAAAATTGTTAACCTGTATGAAGAAAATGCTTCCATCTAATTTTTATGACTGTGCTTCTCTTTTTTTCTTTACTTTTTTTTTTTAGAGTTGGAGTGTCTCACTCCATCACCCAGGCTGGAGTGCAGCGGTACACTCATGACCACCCCAGTGATCGACCTGCTGGACTCAAGTGATCCTTCCACCTCAGCCTTTCAAGTAGCCAGAACTACAGGCGTGCATTAACACGCTTGGCTAATTTTTTTTATTTCATTGTAGAGATGAGGTCTCACCAAGTTTCCCAGGCTGGTCTCGAACCCCTGGACTCAGGCAGTCCTCTCGTCTGGGTTCCCAAAGTGCTAGGGTTACAGGCTTGAGCCAACGTGCCGGCTGCTTCTTAAAAGTAACTTTTTCATGAAAAGAGATCAGAAAGACATTCTCTTATGTCTCCTTTCAAATTTAATGTATTAATCTAGTTGGAATTGAATTTCACGTTAAGTGTAAAGTGGGGTCCAGTTTCACTTTTTCTATATTAATTACCAGTTTACCCAGTACCTTTTGTTCAGGGGACTATCCTTTCCCCACTGATACACAATGCTGGCTCAAAGAAAGACTTTCCACAGAAGTATGGGTTGATTATGAGATAAGTATTCTATTGCAGCTATCACACTATATTAAGAGCTAATTATCACACTATACATTATCACATTATAATAATTACAACAGGCTCAACACAGATCTTGATATCTGATAGGGCAAGAGGATCTTCCTTGTCCTATTTTCTCACGAGTGAATCAGCAGTTCTTGCCCATTTGATCTATCACATAAACTGAAAATGGGCTAGTCAGTTTTCTTGAAAGTATGGGTGAGACTTGGAAATTGCATTGTTATGAAGCAATTTGAGGAAAATTGTCATTTTAAAATGTCTTCCTATCTATTCCACAGTATGATCTCCCATATATTTAGGGTTTTTAAATTTTTTTAATACAATTTTACAAAATGTCATTAAAAATTTGCTCCCATGCCTTTGGGAGGCTGAGGTGAGTGGTTTGCCTGAGCCCGCGGGTTCGAGACCCGCCTGGGCAGCGAGACCTCATCTCTACAATAAATCAAAAAATCACCTGGGCATGGCAGCGCATGCCTGTAATTCCGACTACTGGGAAGACTGAGGCGGAAAGATCGCTGGAGCCCAGCAGGTCGAGGCTGCGGTGGCCGGGAGCGGCCACTGCACTCTAATCTGGGCGACAGAGTGAGACTCCAACTCAAAAAAAAAAAAAAAAAAATTTGCATTTTTCCCATTATTCTGAGGTACCTTATAATTTATGTTGCTATCATAATAGAATATATTTAAAGTTGAAATAGTAACAACCTACTATTAATATATAGAAATGCACATGATTTTGTATTTTGGTTTCATAATAAAAAATTCCTATTAATTTATCTGCAAATTTGTTTTCTGAATAGGAAATCATAGTCCCCATATAACATTAAAATGTTTATTTCCCATCAAAGTCTAATAACTTTTCTTTTATTCTATTGCCCTGGCTACAATCTGTAGTACAGTGTTAAATCAGCATGGTGAAAACAGACATAATTAATTTATTCTGGATTTTAATGTTTCACCATGAAACATTTACTAATACTAAAAACTTTTGGTAGCTACATTCTATCATGCTAAAGATGGTCTTTTGGAATGCTATGTCACTAGACATTTCAATAAATACATGAGTAGATGTTGAATTTTATAGATTGTTTTTCTGTACGTATAAGATGATAATATAGATTTTTCTTTTAAACTATTACTACGGTGATTGCATTAATAGATTTCTAATGTTGAATCGACTTTGAATTTCTATAATAAACGTCTATGTGTTATCTTTTATATGTATATTTGGTTTTGTTTTATTAATATTTTATATAGGACTTCTGCATCTGTGCTCAGGAATCAGATTGACCTACTATTTTGCCTTCTCATTTATGTGTCTGGTTGGTTATCAAGGGTATACTAGTCTCATGAAATAAGTTGCAGAGTATTTTCAAGCGTTCTATTCTTTTAAAGAGCTCAAGTAAGATTGAAGCTATAGATTCCTCAACCTATCACCTATCCAGAATTGTATTTACTTTATGAAGAGATTTTTAACTATGGATTCAAGTCCTTATTGACAATTAGAATATTAAGACTTTCTATTGTTTCATGTGTCATTTTTGGTAAGTTATATTTTGTGGATACAATTACTGCTCTAATTTTTAAGTATGTAGATGTAAAGTTATTCATCATGCTCTTGTATTATTATTGTAATATCTGCTCCATCATAATTATATACCACTTCTGTTACCTAATTTATGTGTGTGTTGTCATTGTTTGCTTTCTTGAATCACTTTGTTAATGGTTTTCATATTTCTAGAGTTCTTTTTCACTTTCTATTGTTTATTATCTGTTGTACCATTGTTTTCTCATTCATTAATTTCCTTTTATATATATAAAGAAAAATAAATATATAATTTATGTATTCTTATATATAAAAGTTTTATATATTTTATAATATATATATAAAATATGTCTTTTGTACAAGGGTGCCAAAACATGTATACACATTTTAAGTATGATGGTCCCTCAAAAGATGGCATTAAATGAATGCTAGCATTACCATGCAACAGGCAGAACAAAGAAAATGGCAGAAGCACAGTTGAGCAAACATCATACCACACAGTACTTCCATGATTTAATTCAACTTCGAAAAGTAATACATAGATAACATCTCTTAAAATGTGTATACTCTTTTTTTGGCACCCCTGTATATTAGAGAGATGAAGTCTTGCTGTGTTACGCAGCTGGTCTTGAACTCCTGGTTTCAAGCAATCTTCCCACTGTGGCCACCCAAAGTGCTAGGATTGCAGGTGTGAGCCACAATGCCTAGCCCTCTTTCATTAATCTCTTATCATTATGATTTCTTTCCTTCTACTTCTCTGTGTTTATTCTGTTGTTCTCTTTCTAACTTCTTTAGTTGCATATTTATCTCATCTATTTTCAGTGTTTTTTCATTATCTATTATAAGCATGGCAAGGCTTTAAATTTCCCTTTTCTTTCTACTTTAGTGGTATTCCAAAAGTTTTCATATGTGGCATTTTTATAATCATTCATTTTTAAATAATTTTAAATTTTCATTATGATTTCTTCTTAGAAACATCAGTTATTTAAGTGTATGGTTGTTTTTTAATTTCCAAAAAAGGATTCTTTATTTTTAGACTAAATTCTATCTTAATTGTGCTAATGTCAGAAAATATAGTTATATGACAGTAACCTGCTGAAATTTATGAAATAGTCTACATACTTACTGACTTTTTGCTGGTCAATATTAGAATTGTTTATATAATTGTGTTCAAGTCTTTCACTCTAATGAAATATTCTGTAAATTATCACCTAGTTTAATGTGAAGTTATACTAGCATGAAGAAAGGTTTATAATTATATCTTCTTGTTGAACTGAAATTCAATCTTTAGTGTACTACTTATTTATTGTTGAATAACAAACTTCCTCAAGATTTAATAGCTTAAAATGATAAAAATTTATTGTCTCACAGTGTCTATGGGTCAGAAATTTGGGAGCATTTTAGCTAGGCGATTCTATTTCAGGATTTCCTATATGGTTACATTCAAGATGTCAGTAAAGGTAAAGACATCTGAAGACTTGACTGACGCAGAAAATCTTCTTTGAAAATGATTCATTTGAATAACTGATAAATTGGTAATGTCTGTTGGCAAGAGGTCACAGTCATTAAACATGCACCTCTCTACATTGCAGCTGACTTTCCTTTCATAGGATTTTTGCTTGCTTCTGCAAAGTACTTAAGGACACTATCACCAAGTATCATTTAAAAATAAAATTTTACCTTTAGGTGTTTTTAGATTACATATGTACTATGAATCTGGCTTACCTGAAGGTGAATTTAGGAATTTTCTTCAGGTAAAACTTTCCTTTTCCAGTACTACACCCAGAACCAAATATCTCCTTTAAGAGCATTATCTTTCTCTCTTCTTCTTTCTCTCCCCATGCCTCTCCCTTTTATTAGCTTATTTAATTCACAGTAAGTATTGTCTTTCAGGGATCTTATTTTTTCAGAGGGATTTCTAGTAAAACCTGCCAACCTTTGTCAGTCAAAACTAATTTTGTTTACCAAAATTGGTCTCTTTAATCCTAGACTATCTGCAATGAAAAACTGCCAACTATTTCCGGGGAAAATATCTATTTTACTGCTTACTTCCCTTGATTTATGATTTCAAAGTAAAGGGACTCTGAAAATTCCCTTTACTTTCCATAAAATTAGTTATACAATTAAATGATTTTTTTAAAAGTACATTCTGTCCAACATTTTTGATATTTTGATAATGGGAAGATTTCTCTAGACACACAGTCTACCACATTGTCAGAAATTAAAGAAAAGAATAAACATAGTATTACTTTGGAAGAGTGCAATATATTGCTATGAATCTAGTCTTTTTTCTTAAATTCAGAGTTTTATCTCTGATCAGTCTTTCATTTTCAAAGGGAATAAAACACAGAGCTACCCTTCAAAGCACCTTTATGAAATGTCAATATCTTCACTAATCCTAAATCAATCCTAACACTCAATACTACCAGCTCATTTTAAGAGCAGATTATTTTACTCATGGTGAGTAAAAAATAACCAATAATCCTCCATTATGTTGGCTCTGTAACAGATTCTTCTGGCAGAAGGAAATCCAGAGATTCCTATGGTAGATGTAAAGAACAATGGTCAAAAATTGAAATGAAAGAGAGAAAGAAAGAGCCAAAGACATTCTTTGTATTCATACATAGTCTTTTTAAAAAGAGAAAAATATGACATACTTTAATGAAGACTCAGTTCTAGACAAAATATAGACATTATAGAAGTATACTTTTGAAAGATGGATCAGTATCTGCTATTAGAGGACTAAAATACACAGATGTTATATGCACACATCTGATAGACAATGTACAGAATCCCTTTAACCTGTGGTTCTCTTCTTATATTCTCTCTCTGTGAAGGGTACCACCAAGCTACAAATGTAGAAATCACTATCTGGAAATTTGTTGCATACTAACCATATCAATGTATTATTAAATCCCTTACATTTTGCCCTCAAAAATCTTTAAAATCAACCTACTTCTCATATCTCCTACCAGCATCTTCATCTAAGCTATCATGATCTGTTGCCTGTAATCTTTGCTTATCTACCCGTATCTACCTTTACCTCTACCCAAATAGCTGCTCAACTGCAGCCAAAATGATACATTCAAAATGTTAATATGTTCACATCATCTCCCCCTTTAAAGTATCTAAATAACTTCTCATCACAGGGAGAGAAGGCAAAAGCATAATCTACAAGATTCATATTTTGACCCTTACCTACTGCTTAATATTTTGCACAATATTCCTTTCTTTTTACACCAAGTACACTGGCATCCTTTCTTTTCTTCATATTCACAGTGCTCCCTTGTGCACCACAAATCCTTTGCAAATATACTTCCCTACAAGAAATATTCCTCTTTCTTCCTTTCCAAGTTAGTCTTACTCACTATTTGAGATATCAGCTCAATTCTCACTTTCACAGTGAACTTTTTCTGCATTTTCTTGATTAGATTATATTGCCTATCCCATAGATTTATGGCACCATATATTTTTTATCCAATAAGCCTAGAGTAACTGCAATTACTGAATTAATGGCTCCCCGCACTCTAGCTGAAAACTCTATGAATATAAGAATATTACTTAACACATTACTTTCTCTAAAAAATAGTGTTCCTTTTTAACTATAAAATATATCAGGAATGGAAGCATACATATATTTGTACACGTAAAAGACTAAGTAACAAATGAAACACCACATAACATTACCCAAGTGAAGAAAGAGAACACTGACAGTCTGTGAAAGCTCCATTTGTGCTTCTCTTCAATTATATACTCACCTGCCAAGTATATTTCAGAATAACTCAGTATTAACCTGAGGTTTTTATAATTATTCCCACTCTTCTCTTTATAAAATGTAAGTAATAATATATAAATGAAAAATATTTAGATTTTCTAGTTTTTGTAAATAATATAATAGGAATCATACTCAATATGTCTTTTTCTGATTTGCTTCTTTCACCCAGTGCTATGTTTCTAAGATTCAACCATGTTTATAGGTATACCTCTAGTGCATACATTCTCACTACAATGTAGTGTTCTATTATACGTAAGACAATATTTTTACGCCTTGTACTGTTGATGAACACTGGGGTTGTCAGTCGATTTCTGCTATTAAAAATAATGTTGCTCTGACTGACATTGCTGTACATGCCTCTACCTATTCATGTGCAGGACTCTGTCAAGTGTATAAAACTAGAAAAAGAATTACTGACTTAAAGTGCTACACAAGCTGGGTGTGGTGGCTCAATCCTGTAATCCCAGCACTTTGGGAGGCCAAGGCAAGAGGACTGCCTGAGCCCAGGGGTTCGAGACCAGTCTGAGTAACTTGGAGAGACCTTGTCTCTACAATAAATCAAAAATTTAGTCTGGTGTGGTGGCACGCACCTGTAGTTCCAGCTACTAGGAAGACTGAGGTGGAAAGATCACCTGAGTCCAGCGGGTTGAGGCTGTGGTGGCCGTGAGCGTGCCACTGCACTCAAGCCTGGACAACAGAGTGAGACTCTGACTCAATTTTTTTAAAAAAGTGCTGCACAAACATTCAGTATTCATTTAGATTAATAAAAGTTATTCTGTGTGCTATATGTAGCATATATATTTTTAGAAGTATTTTAAAAATTCATTTTTTACATTTTTTTCAATATACCTTTCTATTATCTAAATCAAAGAAGCATATACTTCTTAAAAATTTAACCTATTGTGTTAATTATTCACTCATTCAACAAATATTGATTAAGACACTATGTGTCAAGTACTATACCAGATGTCAAGATATTTGTAATTTTCTATGCCCTTATTACAATAGTTAGGATCTGGAAGCCTGTTAGCTCAGCACCACAGCCCACTCACTGATCTTCAGAAGGTAAGATGCATTCTGGAACTAAGAAACACACAGAGATCTTAAGTTAAAAAAAAATACCTGCAAATAACAAGTACATGGTATGTTATAAATTGTTGATAAAACTGTTATAAAAGGATTACTTATTATTGCCTCACCTCTCATGTAACAATGATATCTTTGAACATTAACTAAAACCTTTTTCAGGAACAAAATCGCTTAAATAATATGGAAAAGAACGCACAGACTTAAAATGTTTAAATCTGGTTTTGTCTTGCATTACAAATTAGTCACTGCATTTCTCCCTAACCCCATCATCACCTCCAAGCCTGAAAATGGTGTTACATGATGTTTTAACAAGTGACTATAATATTTCCAAGTACTAAACTAAACATTAACATAGTTCGATCAGTGTCAGGGAGTTCCACAGTACTTAGCCAATTATTATCTCTCCCCATCTACTCTTTCCACTAAACAACCTCTTACCTGCCAATAAATAAGAATTGCAATAATGGAAACATTGTCTGGCCTGCCTTTAACAATATTATTAAGGTTCAAGTGTGACCATAATTTAGATGTCCCAGAGAGAAAATATGTATTGCCGGCACACCCTAACAAATAAAAGCTGCCTACTGACTATTCATGAAAACCTGTGTTGAAAAAAAAATTCTGAGCTCACTTCCTGGTTCAGAGGTATAAGAGAGGATATAAAAGAACTGTCTGACTAATTTAGAGAAAATTTTGCTGTAAGATGATCAGAAGGGATAACTTAGAAGAATAGCTCATATTCTTTAAAACTCTTTGTTCTCATAAACTTAGTTAAATAAAAAGTATGTTTTCAAAGTCATGCTCACTAATGCACAGTAAAGCACAGGATCGTTATCTGTGCATTATGTGTGTGCTCATCTGAACCATTTACACAAATTCAGTATTAAACATAGTGTCAGGGTATAGCTTTAGTGGGCTCTTTAACATAAAGGAATACCTATTTGTCAGTGGATACCATGAATTTGGTTATTATGAAGTATGAAGTGAAATAGAGAATACAACAGGGAGCAGCAAAGAGAACTGTGAAGATGCAATTCTGGGTAGACATAATGGCATGAGCAAAATCCATGAGGAATGGAAGTGAAGAGTGCTGATAGCCAAAACAACCGTGACAATAGACGTCTAACCATTTAGGAATATAATTGTGTGAATGAATAATTATATAGTTGCACGTACGCTAAACTTACACAGAAAGAAAAGAAATGGTCAAAGACTGGTAGAGTTTGTTGAGTTTCTAGACTCTGCTTCCACTTTTCTAAATTATTTAATCTCTCCCATTTTGAATGATAGTGTAATATCCCTACCAATTTACCAAATAAAAATAAATATGCTAATATTAAACAAATTTTATACCTCACATAAAAACCAATGCCAGCAAAACATGTATATCTCCTATGACCCAGTAGAGGATATGGAAATATAACCACCAGGAATGAAAGCTCAAGTTCATTAAGAGGCATGTAAATTATGTTTAAGACTTTATTTGAAGTAGCTAAAAACTGAAAACGATTCCATTTTGGCTATCAGCAGCAGGTTTTGTAAATTATCTGTTGTATATTCATCCAATGGCAAAACCACAGAACAAGAAAAAAGAACAAGGTACTAATACATACAGCAACACAATAAAACAGGCAAAACTCATCTATGTCTGGTTAGGAGTCTAATGTAGAGTATTTTAGGGAACTGGACATTTTCTATTTGGGTTGGCAATGGTTATATAAGTTATAAATAGGTAAAAACTTGAGTGTATGATTAAGACTAGCTAAAACTTAATTTTAAATATTTATTTAAAAGCAAAAATAATATCAAAATAAATACCAAATTCCAGAAAAAGGCTAACTTCTTGACATACTAAATTAACTCCTAGAGACTAATACTAGAGAAATAAATTGAATTGTTTAAAAGCTGTATTTACAGACAAACATTTAATAAAAAATTATGAACAGAAAATAATTAAAATCAACCTGTACAACAAAAAAAAGTTTGAGCAGATTTGTAATATTTTAATTTAATGGGCATTTGATATTGAAAAGATAATTGTAAATATTAATAATAAAAACTTAATTCAACAATCAGTAAAAAAAATACAAATACAAATTACTCATGGTGAATAAATATAAAACATACACCTGCCCACAAACACATACATATAAGAAACTGGACAGAAATGTACAAAAAGAAAGTGTGTGTGTGCTGGAGAGTGATATTAGTTTTTATTTTTAAAAATTGCTCAAAGATTATACTTCCTACTTTTATGATTTAGAATCAACATAATATTGACAGTTACAAGAACTAATTAATGTAAAATGTTATTAAGGGCAGATCTAAGCAAAAAGAAGAGGGATAGTTTTTTCAGACAAATTAAATACCTTGGAGAAGACATGGGGAGGCAGAAAGTGTATAAAATTATGCAAAAGAGGCAAAAAACTCCAGACTAAAAAGAAATTCAAATAGATACGTAGCTGGGTATAAATTTGTAGAATAGAAGGAGGTCAGGGAAAAGAAGATCAGGGGTCAAAAGAACAAATTAAGGCTGCTGAATCTCACAGAGGAGGGCACAACGGAGAACTTCAGCATTCCAGGATATCATCCTGCTACTAACTGGCTGTGTAATACCCACCTGTAAAATTAGAACAACAACAAAGTTTGTTATAAGGACTAAATGAATTAATGCAGGTAAAGCATTAAGAACTATGCTTGCCAATAACAAGTGCCCAATAAATATTAGATAATGCAGTGGGAGCTGGGTGCACACCTGTAATCCCAGTACTATGGGAGGTGGAGGTGGGAGGATTGCCTGAGCCCATGGGCTCGAGACCAGCCTGGGCAATACGGCGAGACCTTGTCTCTACAATAAATCTAAAGAAAAAAAAAATAGCAGGGCGTGGTGTCACACGCCTGTAGTTCCAGCTATGTGGGAGGCTGAAGAGAAAAGACTGCCTGAGCCCAGCAAGTCGAGGCTGCGGTGGCCGTGAGCGTGCCACTGAGCCCAAGCGTGAGCGATAGAGTGAGACTCCGACTCAAAAAAAAAAAAAAAATGCAACGGGAAAGTCAAAATTGTCACAGAAAATAAAGAGAAAAGTTTAATCTTACTTGTTTTTTTCATAAATTTAGTTTTTAATTTTTAATTCATAACTTTATCAAAGTTTGCATATTTAATTTGATAATGATTTTTCTTATCACTCAGAAATTTGATATTAATTTTACCTAGTAGTCACCGCAGCCGATTCACACAATTGCAGCTTTGTAGAAATTCAGCATGATACACTACTTGAACAAGCACTGCCTTGTCCATATAAACAATGGTATTTATTTTCATGCATGCTTCAAAGCTAATTTAAGAGTTGGAAATTAATAAATACTGTAATGGCCAAAAAAACAGATAAATCACAGTGGGAAGAATATTAGCTTTTCTTTTTTTCAACAGGGCTATTATTACTTCAACAACAGTCTGTCATCTGGACCTAAAAAATAGACACTGTCCAGGTAAAATATCTTACTATTTCCCCAGCCTTCACAGCATAAGTGGCAAAATATAGAGAATAGTCACTAGGAAGCTTGTATTGTCTGCTGATCTGTTTCCTTTTGTGAAATTTATTTTGCTCTCTTTCTCTACCTAAGGTTCTATTTGCTCCTCTTTTCCACAAGTGGAAAACACCACCATACTGGATGGATAAGTTACTTCCTCCAAACACCACCAACACCTCCCCCCGACACACATACATAGAAACAAACAAAAAGTGACTTCCAGGGTCTGCACCACCAACCACATGAAGAAATGAAAAATGCAGTGTTGCTCAGGGCAGTCTCCGTGAGCACTGTGCATGTGGGGAGAAGAAATGGTCTATGCCCGTATAGGCCTCCTACAGCAGCAGCTGCACCAAAGAAGCTTGCTAGAAATGCAAATGCTCAGACTCCATTCCAGACTTATCTCAGACTGAGTCAAAATTTCTGGGGTGAGGCCCAGAAATCTGCAGTTATTAGCTTCCCAAATGATTCTGATATACACCAATTTGAGAACCACTTGCATGTGTCATCCCGTGTAAACTGCCTCTTAACTCAGTCTTAAAAGGAGCAGAATCTAGCAGCACTCCAGTGTAAACCAGCCCCTGTCAAACTTATCTGTCTTAAAGCATAATTAAGCCAGAGATGATAGTTTTTCACAAATGTGAAAAAAATCTTTATCCCATAAATCTATCTAAAATTTATTGAAAACAGAAAGCTGATATATCTAATCTAAAAGCCCACTTCAAAGTTAAATTGTCACAAAATTAAATCAAAAATTATTCAAGACAAGGAAAGAATGTTAGAGATTAAATCTCTGTTAAATAATCTTTAGACCTGGACTAACCAAAGAGATGGCCACGAGCCACATGTGGCCACTGAGCACCTCAACTGTATGACTAAGAGAGGCTGAGAAGTGCTACAAGAGTAAAATGCACCAGATTTCAAAGACTGACTGTGAAAAAATCATGCAAAACTTCTCATCAATAACTTTTACATTTATATTTGTTATACACCAAAATGATTAAATTTTTTATATACTGTGTTAAATAAAATAGATTATTAAAATGGTTTTCCCTGTAAATACATACTTGCATGAGTTTGGGTTTGAATTGTATTTCTATTACACAATGCCCTATAGAGTCTTCAGCTAGCACTTAGCAATAATCACAACTCTATCCAAACAAAAATTATGTCATGTAATATAAATTTTCAAGTTAAATGTAGAATAAAGACTTCGCATTTTGTTTGGCTTTAACTTGATTAAGTACTTCGTATCCTTTCTCCTCTTGCTCTTCCGACCTTTTGCTTTATTCCTTTTGTGGCAACATCCATGCAAGCATCTGCTGCTGAGAGCTAGCCAGCTGGGCCTATTCACCTATCTGTAATCATCAATAAATATGGTAGAGGACGCAAGCACATATTAGAGGAAACACATAGAAGCTGAAAACCAAGCCAGACATGGTGGCTTCCACCTGTAATCCCAGCACTTTGGGAGGCCAAGGTGAGAGGATTTCCTGAGCTCATGGGTTTAAGATCAGCCTTGGTGAGACCTCATCTCTACAATAAATCAAAAAATGAGCCTGGTGTGGTGGCATGAGCCTGTGGTTCCAGCTACTTGTAAGGCCGAGGCAGAGGGATCCCTTAGTCTGGGCAACAGAGTGAGACTCTGACTCAAAAAAAAAAAAAGAAAGAAAGAAACTAAAAACCAAAGGATGAAAAATATTCATGTGATGTTTATGTGTGGGAGGTGCAGGTGAATTTGGAAGGAATATTGAATATAAAACATAAATGCTCTGAGATGAAGAAAAAACTTGACTAACTTTAGAGGAACCAAGAAAACTCAGATTGGACTAAACCCTCAGGAGTAAAGGAGAGTTGCAAGAGGTAAGAGAGAGTTGTCTGAGGTCAAAACATCAAACTTCTCACAGGCCACAATGAAGAGTCTGGGCTTTATTTCTAACATAATGCGAAACCAATTGAATGTCTTTAAGCTGGAAGATGGCATGTTCTTATTTATGTTTTAAGAATGCTACCTTTGAAGGGAGCATTATGGAAACTGCCAGAGCAGTTAGTAGACCGCAGCAGTTGTCTAGGGATACAGTATCTGTAGCTTGGATGATACAGTAGCAGTAGAGGTAAAGATAAATGGAAAACTTGAGGCTCATTTGGAAGTAATATCATCAGATCTTTAATCCGCCAATAAATTGAACAGGTTGTGTAAGGCAGAAATTAGCGAAAACTCCTGGCTTTTGGTATAGTTGAAAAATTGAATTTTTTTAACCTAGTGCCAATATCATAAGAGGAAATTAAAAATCATGGAGAAGAATATTTCCATTTATTAAGCAATTACCAAGTGCCCAAAATGGTGCTGGATGTTGTATTTTATATGTTGCTTAAGATTCTCAAGAACCCTCTGAAAGTAGGTGGTAGTATTCTAAAGCACAAAGAGGTTAAATAGCTAGGACCCAATAATTTTCTCTAAGTCAATAAACTACCGTTCCTAAGATATTTATTACAAGATGACTAAAGGCATAAGACAAGTAATCGTTCACGGTTTTAAAACAGACTCACCAGGTGAGCACACTTATCCCAGCACCCATGAGTTGTAATTTTATTGCTAGTGAAATGAATGTGTTTACCAAGGTGAATCATGGAGGTTTTACTACAGTCTGAGTTGTTAGGATTCTAACTGAGAAACTGAAACAATCTGTTTAATGCATAACTTCAAATACAGAAGCTGCCCTTTGTACCTTAAAGGCTTGTGTGTGTGTCTCTCTCAACCAGGGCAGAGGAGATGCCACCATCAATAGTGTCCCTTGGATTTGGCCTGACATCTTGGCACTTTTGCTCTGCATAAATGGAGTTTGTTGTAGGTCTCTTCCATCTCTGGATTATTGTTTGTGTAAATTCCATGCTTCTACTTAAACTCAACATTTATAAATTAAAATGATGCATAAATGCCTGTCTGAGGACCTGGACCCAGCAGACTGCAGAAGCCTGAAAGAAAGGTATATTTAAAATGTTTCTCCAAGATTCAAACACAGTATCTTACTTTGGAGTTCAGTTTACTTTGGCATTGCATTTTAATTTCTGATAGTCTCAGAGACACAAACATACATATTTCCCTCTGCTACTACTTAATCAAAATACTGCACCATTTACTCAAAAGCCAAAATGGGGAAAGAGTAGTTTGTATATAAGTAGCAGACAGTAGAAATTTTTTTTTTTAAATAACAGACTTTTCTCTAGGTTATTCATGAACAAGTCTTCTCTCTGTATGTTACTCAATGACGCCAGATATCAGCCTCAAGCCATCATGTGTGCCATATGTGCTAGCCAGAAGGACTAGTCAAAAGGGAGAATACACTAAGCCAACAATGAAGGACATGTGGATGGGAATGTGTGCTGAGAGAGAGAAAGGTTTTCTACAGGTCAACATAAATAGTTTTTTTATTCTAAATGTTTCAACTGGGTTTATTTAATATACAGTCTAAAGTGAATATATGCCTGAAACATAAGGAAAATTTAGAACCTTCAATGTTGAAATAAAAGAAAGACTAAATTATTTTATGGTTGCCCAGCTATTATAAGCTAAATTACATGATCCCATTCCACCAAATTCATATGTTGAAGTCTTAATCCCAACTGCCTCAAATATGATTATATATGGAGACAGGGCCTTTAAAGAGATAATTAAAGTAAAATGAAGTCATATGGGTGGGCCTTAATCCAATATGATTTGTGTCCTTATAAAAGGTGATTAGGATACAGACAACAAACAGACCTAGGGCAACCATGTGAGGACACAAGGAGAAAGCAGACAACTGCAAGCCAGGAAGAGAGGCTTCAGAAGAACCCTGGCTTGCTGAAACCTTGATCTTGGATTTCTAGTCTCCAGAACTGTGAGAAAAGTAATTTTATTGCTTAAGCCACCCTCAGTGTATTCTCCCTTTTGACTGAATTATATCATAGCAGCCCTAACAAACTAACACCCTCTTTAAAAATATTTTTCATTCACTCTTTTTTATACATATATTACATATGTAAAGTATAAATATACTCATGTTTCCTCCTTAATGTACTCATAGTGAGTAAAGTTTCAGATAGCAGATTTTTTTGTGTCCAGAAAGAAGTGAACCAACTAAACTAAGAAAGGAAAATTAGCTTCTAAATTACTCCAGGCCTTCTAAATTGTAAGCTTTGTTTCCCATGAAGTTTTACTAAGTAGTTACTAATCAAGAAACTTTTAAAAGTGATACTTATTTTGTGATTCCTAAAGAGAAGACAGTAATGTATACACATTTATAATTAACTGCATATTCAAAATTCTTCAATTTATTGTGCAATAATAGATAACGTTCTTAAAACTGGTACCATAAGCATCAGATTTTATTTGCTCAAACAAATGACAATTATTACTTTTATACGTAATTTAATAAATTCATTTCAATTAAAAGCTCAAATTTAGCATTTTACAAAATCTATTCTAACATGTCTCAAAAGTCCATCTACCATACTGTTTGTTCATATATGAAATATAAGACAAATTATTTTTATCTTATGATGTTCAGATACATCTAGTGATATCATTCATATACTTCATATAAATAACTGAGGACATGAAGAATGAGGAAAATAAAATTACCTTATTTTAATTTTAGCATGAAAAGATACTATGATCCAGATATGGTGGCTTGCGCTTATAATCCCAACACTTTGGGAGAATGAGGCAAGAGGATTGCCTGAGACCGGGGTTCAAGACCAACTGGGCAACTTGGTGAAACCTCATTTCTTCAATGAATCAAAAAGTTAGCTGGGTGTGGTGGCACATGCTTGTAGTTCCAGCTACTTGGAAGGCTGAGGCGGAAGGATCATCTGAGTTCTGAGCCCAGCAGGTCAAGACTGCAGTAGCCGTGAATCTCGATGAAGTGTTTAACCTCTCTCTGATTTGGTTTCCTCAACAGCACAATGGATATAACAATAGTTTCTACCTGCTAGAGTTATGATAAAAGCTAAATAATGATTTCATATATGTAAAGCACTTACTACTTAGCACACAGAAAGCATCTAATCAATGTTAACATTCTATAATTCCAGCTATTTGAGAGGCAGAAGCAGAAGAATCAGTTGAGGCCACAAGTCTGAGAACAGACTGGACAACATAGCAATATCCCATTTCTAAAAAAATACAATTTTTTTTAAAAATTAGCCCAGTGTGATGCCGTGCACCTGTAGTGCCAAGTACTCAAGAGACTGAGACAGGAGGATTGCTTAAGGCCAAGAGTTAGAGGCTGCAGTGATCCATGATCACTTTATTATACTCTAGCCTGGGCGAGAGAGGAAGAATCACTTTTAAAAAACATTTTTTAATGTTGTCTAGACATAGTAGCTAATGACAGTAGTAGTAGTGTGTGTGTGCATGTGTGGCATGTCAAAACTATGGAAAAGGGAATATATAGAAATATTAACTTAATATAAAAAGGAGTCAAGGTAGCAAGCAATCGCAACATTTATTTTTTTTATTTTATTTTTTTTGAGTTGGAGTCTCGCGCTGTCGCCCAGACCGGAGCGCAGTGGCCGCTCCTGGCCACCTCAGCCTCGACCTGCTGGCTCCGGCGATCCTGCCGCCTCAGCCTTCCAAGTAGCTGGAATTACAGGCATGTG
>NW_007249154.1:1308071-1317480 GCF_000164805.1 Carlito syrichta
TTTTTCATAGATAGTACAAGGGCAAATTTCAGTCCCACCACCTTCTGAATTATCACAGTGGCCATATTAGTAAGGGTCCAAATTAATGAGTTTTCACAGAGTAGATTGTTGAGCTGTCAAGACCACAACTCTGATAGTGTTAATGCAGGGCTTTTTAATGTCAGGGAATAAATGAAATTTTCCTAGATGGTAGCTGATCTACAAGATATGGGTATTTCATATTCATACATATCAGCCTCCCAAAGGCGCAGGATTACAGGCTGAGCCACCGAGCCCGGCTAGCAACATTTATTAAGTGCATTAGCCTCGTGCAAGACTCTATGCTTAGCACTTTATATACTCTCTTATTTAAGTTTCACAGCCACTGTGCACTGGGCAGGCAAGACTCGAGTAATTTGGCTAACCTGCCCAAAGCCCTACAGACTTGAATCAAGTATATTTGACACCAAAGCCTGCATATGGTTTTTACTATCCCAAACTAAAATGAACTTAAAGGGAACAATTTTGCAAATGTATGTTAAAAGAAACCCTGTCATCTCCGTTAATCTGAGGGAAAATGGCAGACCCCATGCTAAGTTTACATCAACACAGTGCACAATACTTGAGCAGTTCTTAAAATGATTTTTAAAGGTCTGCAGAAAGGATACATAAATAACATACAAGAATGCATATGAACACATTAAACATAATTAATTATTCATTTATTTTTTACTTTCTTGGTAAAAATGCATGCTTATACCCCACACTTGCAAGTATACTTCAATTTCTCTGAATGACAATTCCATTTTTGTTTTTACTGTGAAAAGAATTCATGGGAGTTAAAAATGGGTGAAAATTTTGGAAAAGGAGCAAATGAAGTCATTTCAAAACTTTCAAGTGAGTTCAAGAATAAAAGAAGGAAGTAAGAAAATTCCCAAATCATGAGTCTGTTCAGTATATAATTTTATTCACATTTCTTAAGTTGGTCTGAGGTATAAGTTGCATGTGAGTGACAGAGAAAGAAGTCAGGACCTTGAGCAAGACAATGAAAACAGAATATACTGAACCAAAAGTGCATGTAAATTCTTTAAAGTAAATTCTTTAAAATGCTCATGAGAAAATAAAAAATAAAAAATTTAAAAATAATGGATTCTGTAATACTATTTTTTTCTCTTAACAAAATCAGTTTATAAACAAAGGACAACTAAAAGAAAATTCACAGATTCTAGAATATCCCCTGAGATTTTGGAATTTTTGTGAGCAATTCTGTAATAACTGTAAATTGTCATTTTTAAAGCACAGCTATACACCCCAACTTTTATCAGAGCCTATTGTACCACCTGCCAGGGCTCAGCAGGACACTTTCCCCTGCCCTACTGGGAAAGCACCCTCCTGAGCCCCTGCAGACCAATCCAGCTGTCACTTTTTCCTCACACTCCATTAAACTTACACACAAACACATGCATGTACACACATACACTCACACTGGCTGAAAAGACATTGATTTAAAACATAGAAACCTATATTTAATATTGACTACACATGACTTCAAGTCTCTGTGTCTTACCTTAGTTGTTCCAAGACTCAAATAAAATAATGTAGGGGGAAACATTATAAACTATGCATATGAAAAAATTCTATAAACTATAAAGCTCTAAGTGTCAATATTGTTACTGCATTCATATTTATTAGAATTACCGTTCACCAAAAAAGTCTAAATTCTGTAATATGACAAAAAATAGGTCTTTATATACAAACTTTTTCCTATTTTTGTAAGTTTACTTTCTATCACTTTTTCCTATTTTACTACCTATTGGGGCCTCATAAAATCAATATTTTTTTTCCATTTGCACATGTTCTTTACTTCCTTTTTCTCTTGATCAAATCCTAACTTTACATAAGACTAAATTCATGTGGGGAGAAATATTTTCAAACCTATATCCTATAAATAATATAACTATAATATACATAGAACTCTTTCTTACAAGCTGATAATTTTAAAAACTCAGTTTTTAAAAGGGTGGGTCTATATAGGTTTTGAACAAAACTTCACCAGAGAAAACACATAGATGTTACAAAATCTCATGAAAAGATGCTTGGCATCATTATTCATTAGGGAAATACAAATTATATTCGGCGGGCACAGTGGTTGACGCTTGTAATCCCAGCACTTCAGGAGGCGGAGGCAAGAGGATTGCCTGTGACCAGAGATTCAACATTAGCCTGGGCAACAGAGACTTTGTCTCTACAATAAATCAGAAAATTAGCTGGGTGTGGTGACATGTGCCTGTGGTTCCAGCTACTTGGAAGGCTGAGGTGGAAGGCTCACCAGAGCCCAGAAGGTAGAGGCTGCGATGGTGGTGAGCGTGCCACTGCACTCCAGCCTGGGCAACAGAGTGAGACTCCAATTCAAAAAATAATAATTAAAATAATCACAATGAGATCTCATCTCATACCTTTAAGAAGGTCTTAAATTAAAAGACTGATCATACTCAGTGTTGGTGAGGATGTGAAAAAAATGAAATTCTGAAGCACTACAACTGGGGATGTTAAATGGAACAGCTACTCTGGAAACTAGATGGAAAATTTCTTCCGTATGGCCCAGCCATTCTACTCCTAGGTGATTATATAAGACAAATGAAAACATGTGTCCACGCTAAGACTTGGTACAAGAATTGTCATAGCAGTTTTATTTTTAATAGCCAAAAACTAGAAACAACCCAAATGTTCATGAATAGGTGAATGGATAAACAAATTGTGGAATATTTATACAAAGCCATACTTTTCAGAAAAAAAAATTTAAGAGCTGTTGATACATGTAACAAAATAAATTTCAAAATAGTTACACTGAGTGGACTATGCCAGACACAAAAGAATACTGTATGATCCCACGGATATAAAATTCTAGCAAATGCAAACTAGTGAACAGGGGCAGACAGTAGATCAATGGTTTCCCTGTTCACCAAAAAAGTCTCAATTCCGTAACATGATACCAAAAGGTCTTTATTCAGGGGAGGAGGAATGGGAAAGAGCAGGTGGAAGGGTTTATAAAGGAGATTGAAGACTCTCTTAGAGGTGTTCGCTGTATCCATTATCTTTACGAAGGTGATGATTTCGTGGGTATGTACATATGTCAAAACTTTTCAAACTGTACACTTTTAATCTATGCAGTTTATGGTATGTCAATTATAATTCATAAATCATTGGGGGGTTCCCCCCAAAGGAATACACTTTCTGATACACACAGTAAGATGAATAAATCTCGGAATACTTATGCTCAATGAAAAAAGTAGGGCACAAAAGGCTACATACTATATGATTCCTATTACATATGGTTCTGAAAAAAGCCAAAAATCAGTCAGAGACTGCCTGGGGCTGGGGGGTGGGTGGTGAAGAAGCCTGACTGCAAAAGGGCACAGGCAATTTGAACAGGAGTTCAGCAATGTTCTACATCTGCATTCTGGTAGCAGTTATCCAACTGCATGCATTTGTCAAAACATAGGCATAAAAAGGGATTTCACTGAATGAAACTTATAATTTCATAAACCTGACTTAAACATTTTAAAAATTCATACGTCATCTCTTACATAACCTACTCAAGGAAAAGTGAGTGGGCCTTTCACTAGATTTCTATACTACTTCTCTCGTTCACTTATCACAGTGAGTAATAATTCTTTTGTATGTATCCCCAACTAGACATGAGAACCTTAGGAAAGAATTGTTCTTTAGTCCTTGTTGAGAAGTATAGCAATGTAGGTCAGCTCCAGCCCTGTGCACGCCTTCATCATACATATTCTACAGTTCTTAAATTCAGGATAAAGACCTTCAAAACTTTATCTCCAGATTCCAGTCTCCTCTGATCTTCATTGCCCCTAACTCTCGTGGAAGCTTCCTACTAGTCCCATCTCTGGCCGTTCTCTCTTTAAGCTATCTTCCAAAATGCTGCCAGTCAATAATATATTAAAAACCAATCATAACCAAACCTACTTAAAGACTGTTGATGCTTCCCATTGCCTAGGAACATGGCTCCAATTCCTGTCGCCCACATACAGTAATGTCAGAATCTGGCCCAGTGTTTCTTCGCTACTTCAGTTCTGACCACTGTTCCTACTACAAGTATAACTTTCTCTGCCCCAAATACCTTTCTCATTCTTCTCTACTTGGTAAATTCTAATCAGAAATTTGTTAACTCTTCCAGAAAAATCTCTCCAGACTTTCTAAGCTGAATGTATCCTATGCACTTCCCTTTTTCATGATATTATGCTAATGCCAATTATCTATCATGCTAATGTAATAGTTATCATCTTATATTACAGACAATTGTGTGTGTTTGAGGGCGGAGACAGTGCTTTATTGGTATTTATATTCCAGATACCTTTTACAGTCCCTATAACTTAGTTCCTGCTAAATTAATATATATATCTACTTTATTTGCAACTTATAACCATGAATATGAAATAAGAAAATTTAAAAATTTAGAACAAAATAACTAGGACAGATTCCATAATCTTAGTCAGCACAAACATAAACAAAGCACAACACAGTATGCAGGCCTAGAGGAACAATATGCAAATATTTAAAATATTTTCAAAAAAACCAAATTACCAGGTGCCAAATGACATCAGTTGGGATGAAGGATAAGATGGAGAAACACTGCCTAGATTTGTGTTAACTTTTTGTTATCATATATAAATATAATTCTTCTATATTGGAATACAGTGTAGAAAAAGTATCAAATATTCAACAAATAAAATGCTTCATTGATAGATTTCATTGTATTTTTTTGAGTAGGAGCCTCACACACAGCATGCTCATAGCCACCGCAGCCACGACTTGCTGAGCCTCAGGTGATCCTTTTACCTTAGCCTTCCAAGTAGCTGGAACCACAGGTGCATGCCACCACACCCAGCTAATTTTTTGATTTATTGTAGAAATGAGATCTCGCCAAATTGCCCAGTCTGGTCTTAACCCCTGGGCTCTGGCAGCCCTCTCACCTCACCCTTCCAAAGTGCTGGGATTACAGGTGTGAGCCACCACGCCCAGCAAAATGCTTGATTTAAATAATACAAGAATGTATCCACATATACTTTGAGAATGATAACTATTTTCTCATTTCACAGTTTTTTAAATGAAAGCAAGAAAACACTGAGTAACTTGTTCTGGGATACATAACTGACAGAGAACTGAGATTTGGTCAGAGGTTGTAAAGATTCCAAAGCCCATGTTCAAGCCACAAACTATACTCAGTGTGACTTTTTTCTACTGTTTAGCTAAAAGCTCAATGAAGTTAAAGACTCTCTATCTCATTCATCATTTTATCTCTGAAGTCTAATAAAGAGCTTGACTAGGTTTCTAGGGGTCCATAAATTCTTGAATTTATATGCACTTTGTATATGTAAATAAAATAACCTCTAGGTAGAGGGTCAGTAAGAACAAGTAACACTTATTAAGAATGTACTACAAATTAGGCAGTGTTTTAGATGCATTATCTCACTATTGTAACAACAGCAGCAACACAACACATATTGGTTCCTCAGTATGCTAGGTACTGACGTTTCTCATAGATTAACATATAGAATTATCCCATCAGTACTAGTAAAGCAGATATTATAGTTATAATATCTAATTATTATACTATAATGGCAGACATTTCAAAAATAAGAAAATTGGGCCTCAAAGAGGATAACTTGCCCAAGCACCTCCCTCTCTACTCATTTAGTAAATAACAACAGCGATTTAAGTTTTGCCATCTGACAACAAAGTCTGCTCTGTATGCTACGCAGCTACCCATGAATTTAGTCATCCTCAAAAGTCTTCCTACTCCTCCAAATTCTAAGAATGCCACACAAAAATTCTTTTAAAAAAATCTAAAAAAGACCTATCTATACATTTTCCAGAAAACTGTCTTGATAAAAGGAAAGGTTTTCACGGGAACAACACTATGCCCTATCAGCTAATTCTACCATGTAAAGAGCATTCTCTGTCACCATGTCTAAAAATATAAAGCCACAAGGAGGATCTGTTGTTTAAGATGTCCCCATAAAGAGCGGGCAAGACAGTACTGAGCTACAAAGATACATAAGCAAACAAATATGCAAACATGTATCTCCTACAAATAATACAAGAGTAGCAAGGCTGCTGATAGCCCTTATAGATATTTTTTGACCTAGATCTCCCCACCCCGAGCTGGGTGCAGAGGCTCATGCCTGTAATTCCAGCACTTTGGGAGGCCAAGGTGAGGGGGTTGCCTGAGCCCAGGAGTTCTAAACTAGCCATGGCAGCTTGGTGAGACCTCTTCTCTAAAATAAATCAAGAAAACTTAACTAGGCATTTTGGTGCATGTCTGTAGTTCCAGCTATTTGGAAGGCTGAGGCGGAAGGATCACCTGAGTCCATCAGGTCAAGGTTGCGGGGGTCATGAGAGTGCCACTGCATTCCAGCCTGGGTGACAGAGTGAGATTCTGACTCAAAAAAAAAAAAAGAAAAAAAGAAAGAAAGAAAAAGAAAAATACTTCCCCCAGGGAATAGTAGGCCAAGAGCAAAGGGATATGACTTGGCCTGTGGTGGGTAGGGGGAGTCAAGGTTTCATTCCTCTCTGCTCAGTTAGGCACCTCTGTGCAGTGAGCAGCCCAAGGTCTACATGGAGCAGCCATAGTTACTCATGGCCTAGGGCCACGGTGCCTGCATTTGAATCCCCAGCTATATCCCTTGTAGACGTGTGATCTTATTTCAGTTATTTAATTTTTTAAAAATTTTTTATTTCAAAGATGTGAGGTACAATTCAGGGTTAGGTATACAAGTGTTCATTATGCAGGTACCCTTGTTGATGAGGTGTGTCCACTCCCCTCCCTGAGCAGTTTTTCGCTACAGCCAATGACACCCATTTTCCCATCCGTAAAACTGGATGACTGCTAACATGAATTGTAGGATTGTTGCAAGAATCTAAAAACAAAAATGTATGTCAATTGCTTTGTACAATGCCTAGCACATACTAAGTATTCAGTAAGAATTATTCAAAATATGTATATGTTTAAAAATATGAGTAAGTCATATGTGAACCATTCCTTATGTTCATGTATGAGTGGCAGGACGGATACCAATAGTTATACACTTCTATGAAGAGGATAGAGAGAAACACCCAGTTGTTTCATTTGCATCAATAGATAGCTTTTAAAGAATCTAAACCCAGGATATCACATTTACATTTGTACTTTCATCCTAGTGGTGTGAATCCCCTTTTGCGAAGGTGGAAAACATGTACAGTAGTTAAGAACCACACAATCACAACAGCACTACTAGACCAATGATGGTCCACATGTTTGCAAAACAGAAATTCTCACTTAGCATGTACCAGTATTTCAAGTCATTCAGTAAATGATAGTAACAAACACAGTCGCATCTTTTACAAGCTCAAAATAAGATGGTATTTTGAAGTGTATTTCTTTCCTTCCCTGTTTTATTGTATTTTTAAAGCAAAATTCTCAAACTCCCCACGTCAAATGTTCTAGGACTCATTTACATAACTTCCAAATAGTAAACTCCAACAATGAGGAGTCAATTTTCAACAATAGATTGGCAACATTTTAAAAAGATCATTATTATCCAGTGCTGGCAAGTGTGGCAAATATACTGTGGGTACTTAGGACGACTGTTTGCAATATCTATCAAATTTAAAATGAACATCCCCCTAGAGCCAGCAATTCTCTTCTCAGAATAAATCTTCTGCAGTACCCATGCAAAGACAGTGTACACAGAGATTCACTATATCATTGTTAGTAATACAAGAAACTGCAAAATCCATTATTCTGGGGGATATTGACTGGTTACATTGGGCATACACGTAAAAAAAAAAAAAAAGGATCTTCATATACTGACAGCAAAGTATTTGAAAAATATTTAAAAAAATAAATTTCAGAACATTAGTATGATATGAACCATTATTCAACTATTAAAACAATGAAAGAAAAATGTCTGTGTTACATAGATGGCGACTAGAGACACAAGCCCAAACATCAACAGAGGTTATGTATAAACGAAGTAGGATGGGGAGGAGAGTTCGCATTATATCTTACCATAATTTTCATGTTGTTTTATGAGCAAGAATTACCTCTAGAATTCACAGAAATAAGAATTTTCAAAAGCACATGGTAAATATTTGCACGAAGAGTATTAATAAAATCTTAGCAATCCCTAAATTTAATTTCACTCTCATATGTTTATAACCACGATGGCAGAATAAAATGTCTGTGAGGTCTTACTAGACACACTTTAGTTATAGAGTTGTACTCCATAAAACATGTTGGGGAAATTTCCATATTTGTAGGCCATAAACGGAACTTAAGGAAAACTGGAGGAAGAAGATAAATGACTCTCAATTTCCAGTCCACTTTGAAAGGTGAAAAATGTATAGTTTACCACCACTCACCATCACCCAAACGGCACCAGGAGGGAACCCGACACTACTTGGTCACTTACTTCCATACACACAGCATATCAGGTGCCTTGAGTGAGTGTGCGCAGAAACGAAATCAGAGGGAGTTGTGGTCAGAGGGGAGGGACGGGAAAACTGTTATGGAAAAATGATCATAGCTGAAGAGGAAGAATAGTTTAATGACGAGTAAATACTTGTGAAGAGAGGAGAAACCTGTAAAATGAACAGAAAAGCAGGAGAAAGTAACAGGACAAGCAGGAAATGCTGCTGTCAATGAGGTGTTTAGTTGTCTGGACATTCCCGTTGAGTTTAGAGCCTCTGTATTCGGTATTGTCTAGCCCTTGACCTCAAGTAAAAGCTTATGCTAAGACTGTTTTGCAGTCTTTCTGGCTGTTTTCCAATCTTTTTGGATGCAGTTTTGAGCAAGCCTTAAAAGCAGAGCGCATCCAGGTATGAAGCACATATAAGAGTGAATTCTAAGATCTTATCACGTGCTGGCTTATTCCCGTTAGACATAGAACGATTATTGCTTAACCTGCACATTTTTAACTAAGCTTCCAAAGGACATTTCATCCCAAAGGAAGCTAAGATAGTTTAAATACTATATATAAAATTTCCCCCAACGACTTCACCAAAAGATGCCCACTTCCCGAAAGTCTAAGAGAGAACGGAGAGAAGCTGAGACCTGAGCAAAGGCCAAGGGGTGATGCCGCAGGACCAAACACCTCCCCGCAACCCGCAAACCTCCAGGGTCCATGAACATCCATCCGTCCCGGCCTTTCGCCTCAGGCCACAAGACTCCCCTGAAGCGTCCCCCACCTCCAGACCTGGGGGTCACATGACCCGCTGCAGCCACCAAAGCTTTTTCTGCACCCCAACCATTACAACTCTTTTTTTTTTTTTCTTTTTTCTTTTCCCGGGTGAAGAAGGACGTGCACATCTCTCCCCTCCACACTCCCCGCGCCCACCCCAACCCCCTCCGCTCCCCGCTGCCTCCCCT
>NW_007249154.1:1317759-1336499 GCF_000164805.1 Carlito syrichta
CCCGCCCGCCCCGCCGCGGGGTCCCGCGCCGCACTTGTCCGAGCCCGGGAAGTTTGCAGAGAGCCGGGAGGTGGGCAGCGGGGGTGGGGCCGGGGCGATCTGGGCGAGGACGCCTAAGGCTTTGGTGGTGGTTTGTTTGTTTGTTTGTCCCGATCTCTGGCTAAGATTTCAGACCATATGCTGGGAGAATATTAGCTTTGCTCAATGGCGACAGGGCAGCGGCCCGACTCCCACAGCCCGATCGATTGACTCAACAAACTGAAACGTGGGTGGGGAGGTTAAACAGTAACCAGTCGTCTCAATGAAAACTGAAAGCGGCGAGGCCGCCGCCGCCGCCGCCTCGGCGCTGGTTTCCCGGTCCCCAAGGCCTCCGGCGACCCGCGGCCCGAGCCGGCGAATCCCCAGCCCCGGCCTCCGGAGACCGCGGGGCCGCGGGCGGGGGCCGCCACCGCCGCCTGCCGAGGCGTCCACGGCCAGGGCGGGGGCGCCGGGCTGGAGCGCGCGGAGCCGGGGCGGGTCGCTCCTCGCCTCCTGCGCCCGGAGGCGCCCTGCCCGCGGCGCGGGCGCCGTGCCCTCCCCCGCCCGGGTCACGCCTCGCCTTGCGCGGTGTCAGCCCCGGCTCGGGGAAGGGCCTTGGGACACGCGGTGGCGGGGAGAAGCCTACTACCCTGAAGGCGGGTCTCATCCTGAGCCCGTGGGGTCCCTACAAGGGCCGGAGGTGTCACGAAAGGGGGTTAAATGGGATCCCGGGGCAGCGCTGAAGCCACGCCACTAGGGGAGGCTGCTGCGGTTTCCTAAAACCGCACCTGGGGCCTCCGAGGTGAAGTCCCACCCTCGGGCTGCCCACCTTGCTCTGCAAGGGGTCTGGGAAGGGGAGGAAGACGGGGTTTCCGTCTCCGGCCGTCTCCAGCCACCTGTGGTTGAGTCTTTAAGCACCTCTTTACGTATGTGTCGGATGCAAAACTTCCCTTCCGCCCTCCCAGACCCAGGGCGCCTTCGCGAGCCTTCGACTTGCGCTAAGGGTGTTCAGACCCACCCGAGATGCGCGCGTCATCTCCACCAGGCATTTCTTCACCAGCGAGACAGCCAGAGCTGTGGCTTTTAAAAGCATCTCAACAATTTAACTTCGTGGTTTCAGGAATGAATGACTTCAGGCCCAACAAGTAATTATCCTCATGAGATAAATAGTTACTTAATCCGTAAGGTTTTGCTTTTCCGACCAGGGGGCTGGCTGTTATTTTAAGACTGGAATAACAATGCCAGGGAGATCAAAGGGCGAGGTGGTTTTTCTTTTTCTTTTTAGATCGGATCTGCTAAATTTTCTCAGTTTCCTCCTTCCGAATATCTTGCTGAAAGGCTCTTTTAAAAACAAGTTGTTGGCTGTTATAGAAATCGGAACAAAGGCGAGAGATCTTGTACTATTTTCTTTAAATCGACCTTACTGAGCAAAACACATTCTCTGGGTCCCCGTTGCCCACGCGGTCTGCAAACCGCGTCAGGTAAGCGGCCTCTGTTCCCGTCGCTCGCCGGAACCCGCCCAGAGACAGTGAAGGCGGGAAAGTTACAATTAGCGGCTTATATTTATTATGCAAATCTTCCACAGGTGTGCTGTTTGCAGATCACCTGTGGACATGTTCTTTAAAAATATTTCCGGATACTGGGATAGTGACGAATGTCTTGCTAGATGCCAAAATGTAAATGCATACAGTTTCCACAAAACACTGAAAGTCTGGAGGCAAATTCTCCATCCTGGTTTATGGAAGCTTTCATGACACCTGACATCTCTTCTTGTTCCCAACAGAGACATCCAATTTTAATCCAGTAGTCTCAGTTTATTTCACTGTTAACCCACGATGTCAGTGGGTCCGGTTCTGGATGATCAATTCATTACTGATGTGTGAGGGAATCTCTGATCCACCAGGTAATAATAATCTTTTCTGGTTCTGTGTTCAAAGTTATTTTGACACAGTATGTAGAACTTTTGAGAGAGAATTTTATCAACACGGGGATTTTGAACAGTCATGCATTCAAGGAACTAAAACTCTGTGAAGTCGTAATTATTATCTAAGAGAAACATTGAATTCGTCCATTTTTTAAAAATCTCTGAGAAGAGTTTATGGAACCCGGTCAAGCCTCCTGTGTCAGGAGCAAGAAAGGAGGAGTTTGAGTTTCAGATGAATGAATGAATGAATGAATGAATGAATGAGCAACCGACTTGAATAACTAAAGAATACGCAAGGATTAGGCTCCACTCAGGAGCCTGGCAGGTTTTAGTAGAGAAACCAGTGCCAAACTCCAAGCTTTAGAGCATCACTTACATTGTTCCTGAAACTAATTTATTACGATTCTCCATGGCATGGCTTTAAGCTGCTGAAGATGAAAAATGTGCTCTATGGAGAGTTGTCCACTGATACTTGGGGTGGGGGGAGGACAACCATGAGAAGGAATAGATCAGGATAATTTTTCAGGGAAACGTTCTCAGGAGATGTAATGTTCCATTTCTCTAGTTAGTGGTTGGGGAAAATTATATATATATATTTATGTTGTATGTAGCACTTTTAACCCAAAACTGAACCCACAAAATGTATCCCTTCACTTTCTCTTCAAATGTCTCCTTTAGTCTCCTTTAGTCTGTTTTTCCTTTTCTCTTTGGTAATTAATCTTTTTTACACCACCTTTTTTTTCCCCCTTGCTTTCCAACTCCACCCAGATTGTCTAGATAAGAACTTCAGATCCTCCCACTAACAGTTTTGTTTCTATTAATTAAAGGCAGTGGCCTCCGGCCGAGAGCTCAGGGAGCCAGGAGAGCGCAGACAGGCGCGTGCAACCTCAGAAAAGATGTCTTTCTGATTTAAGCATCCCGAGACCCTGTTTCCGAGGACAACTCCGCGCCTCTCTCCCTATGCATAAGACCATCACCATATGCGGACGCGGAGCGTCCTCTTCCTACCGAGGCACTGCTGGGGTCGCCGCCACCTCTGCCGACTGGGTTCGGACCCTGGTCTTCCGCGATCGCAGTGGCACCCACGCTGGGGCCGGCCACCGCCCCGAGCGGGCTCAGTCAGTGGGAACCACCGCCCACCCTCACTCATGTTCACACGCGTGGTGGTGGTGCGGGTATATTTAAAAGCTCATACAGTTCTCCTCCCATTCGTTTCCAGATGTAGGCAAAGCTCTGTGACATCTTCAAAGTCACTCGGACCGCGAGCAGGAAGCGGCCACCAGCACTCAGGTGAAATTCTAGTCCGTGGTTGCGCCAGGCACGTCCCCCAACTCAACCAACAGATCCCTGTTTGACCCAGGGGGCGAAACAACGGATAAAGCAACCTCCCTCCGCCAGAATTTCAAAAAGTCCCTAGAGACCACTGGATGTTTTATGCATCAGAAGGGAAGGCCGGGATTCCGGCCACTGGGGCTAGGCAAGGGGGAAGGGCTTGGCCTGCAGGGTGAGGGCGGGGGTAGGGTGGGGGTAGGGTGAGGGTAGGGTGGGGGCGATTTCAACCTTAAACCATCCTGGCCTCGGGTTTGGGCCGCGGGCTGCTTCTACTGTTGCCCGGCCTCTTTCAGAGAAAACACAGGTTTTTCCTTTTCCTTTACCTTTTGTTTTTTTTCCTCCTCCCTAGCGTAGCCCAAAGCTAGGGCACAGAGTGTCAGAGCTATAAAGCTGCCGACTCGCGCCCCTGGGAAGGGGAATGTGGGGCCATTTCATCTCCTCCTACCCTGCACAGTAGCCTCCAGCGAGGTCTGCCCCCTCTGGACCTGGAGCAACAGCCAACTGTGACTCGATCCCCGGACTTTGGTATCCTCCGCTGTTATTTGATTTGTCAGACTCTCCACACGGTGCCCACTTTTTAAAAGACTTGAATTGTACGTGGTAAAACAAGAAGAAGAAGAAAAAAAAAATCAGTAGAACAGGCCGATTGAACAGAGCGCAGGGATTGATTAGTGTTCCCAATCCAAGTACCAGCATGTAGATTCCAAAAAAAAGAAAAATCCATACACTTGCTTGGCCCATTTGGGGGTCAGGTGTTTAGAAAGATTAAAGCTGCAGGCATGGTCTCCAGGACTGGGCACTATATTTGGCCCCATACTGACCCAAATAAAAGCTGGCCTTTCTTTTGCATCAAGTTACAGATCAGAAGTATCCAGAGTCAGTTCCTATTAAGTAAGGCCACAGGAATGTTCCCAGACTCCGTTACCTGTTAATAAAAATGCAAAGTCAAGATTTCAAATTGAGCGACTAAATTGAAACTGTTCTGCATATGTTACGAATCTGACTGAGATATTGTGAAAATCAAACATTTAATAATTCTCCGTGTCAAAGTATGGTTCTTGTGCCAAACAGGCAAACTACTAGGCTGGATTCTTCTCCCCCACTCCCCACTCCTGCCCTCCTCTGTAGATTTCCTGCTGAAGTATTGATTGCCAAGGTCTCTCTAAGATTTGCAAACTTTTACAGTCATTTATGATGCATGCAATAAAAACAGGTGATATGAGCACTAGTTCAAGGTGTAATGCAAAGATGTATTCGGTACCCTTGGCAACTATCTATGAGAACTGTTTGTCTTTGCAGAACACGCCCTTCACTGCAATGAACCCTCCTGTAACAAAGATTGGCCCTTTTCATTTACAGGGCCTTGGGCCCTCAGTGGAAAGGCACACGTATTCAGGGTAGAAAATTTTATTTCAACTCTATTTCAAGCCCGAAACCAAACAAAAACAAAAATAAACAAACAAAAAATCCTTTAAAAAAAAACCTGTGGGAAACAAGGAAAAAGAATCTCTTTAAAATTTCCTAATTCCCTACTCCTCTTTTTATAAAAACAAAGTAAATTGTTACCAGTTTGAAATGTAATCACAAACTGCCCCCTTGCAATTGGGCAACTGGGATCCATCCACCAGACAAGACACTATTTTGGATTATGTATCTCAAGGAGAAAGAAAACAAAAAGCTTGAATGTATAAAGTGAAAATACATGACAAATAAGTAAGAACAAATTTGTTGTCAGTTTTTACTTTTACAATTTTTTCAGTAAAGAAAAGAAATACCCCAAAAGGCTATACCTGTAGAGACAATGTAAAAGCCTTAATAGAAATCCTATCCTCCTTTACCAGTTTTACCGGTCTTTTCTTTCTTTCTTTTTTCATTTCCTCTCATGACCTATGTGTAAGAGACTGGGGAGACGAGCAAGGAGAAAAAGAGAATTGTTTTCTTTTAGAAAATTTTGTACTTTGAGCAAAATTGGTTTTCTCACATAATGCTGTAAATAAAAAATAGGATGCACAGTAAGTTCAAGAGATCTATTGAACAGCACAGAGACTAAAGTTAAGGATGATCTATTATATTTTTGAAAAATGTTAAAAGAATGGATGATAAGTATTCTCCTTCCCAAAATGAAAACTATGTGAGGTAATGCATTTGTTAATTAGCCAGACTTAACCACTGCACAGTGTACATATACTTCAAACGTTATGCTGTATATGAAAAATGCATACAATCTTATATGTCAATTTTTTTTAAATGGAATATTTCCAGTACTACAGAAACTCTTTCAGTCATTACATTTTCTTAAAGGTAGCCACTATCCTAGCTTCAAACCCAATTAATTCTGACTGGTTTTGAACTTTATATAAATGCAATTATAGGGTGCTTTAAAAAAAAAAAAAGTGACACAGCTTCTGAAAGGCATTCAGAATCCTATACCTGCCATCTAGTGGGCATAAGGGAAAACGCCGATTCTAAGCAAACTCAAAAGACAGAATCTGTTTTGTTTTGTTTTGTTTTTGTTTTTAATTTACAAAACAAGTCTAAGAAGTGAAAGAAAAATGTAACATTAGGGCTAAAGGAGAAAAAACAAGCAATTACATTGGGGAACTTTATAACACAATCATTCCATAGCATTCCATTTCCTGTTTTGTTTAGTGCTCATTAAAGTTATTGATTTTTGCTCACTCAGATAATCAATACCATGCTAGTTTTTCTTCTGCATAACCTCTTATTATTTTCTTTTTTATTAAATATACTATCAGCTTTGTATCCAGTTGAAATACATTTATTTTTTATTTATTTTTGTTTTAATTCAGGGTCTCACTCCAGACTGAAGTGCATTGGCAAGGCAGGGATCACGGCTCACCACAGTCTCAACCTCCTGGGCTTAAGTGATTTTTCTGCCTCAGCCTCCCAAGTAACTGGGACTACAAGAATGTGTCACCACTCACATCTAATTTTATTATTATTTTTTGTAGAGATAGGGTCTCACTATGCTGCCCAGGATGGTCTTGAATTTCTGGGCTCAAGTGATCCTCTCACCTCAGCCTCTCAAAGTGCTGGGATTAGAGACGTGAGCTGCTGCACCTGGCCCAATTTTTAAAATAAAAAAATGTTTAAAACCAGTTAACGATATCCTCTTCCTGTTTGGACTCAAAATACACACACAAGTTCATCCCTCGTTTGTGTAAAAAGAGAGAGAGAGGAAGAGGAGCAACAGCAGAAGCAAAGAAAGATGGAATCAATAACTCTTACATGCTTGCTTTTGATGCCTTTCTATAGGAATTACAGTCCTCCAAAATTTGGATTCAAATACAGTCGGCCCTTCCTATCCACGGGTTCTACATTCATGGATTCAAACAACTGAGGATGGAAAATATTTGAGAAAAAAATTGATGGCTGCGTCTGTACTGAACATGCACAACTTTTTTGTTGCTGTCCTTATTCCCAAGCAATACATTATAGCAACTATTTCCATAGCACTTCCACTGTGTTAGATATTATGAGTAATCTAGAGATGATTTAGAATATACAGGAGGATGTATTTAGGTTATACGCGAATATTGTGCCATTTTATATTAGCGACTTATGTATTTTCATATCTTGGTCTCCTCAGGAGGTCCAGAAACCAATTACCCATGTGTCCAAGTGAAGACGGCATCAAAAAATAAGTTAAAATCTATCTGGTATGGCAACTTAAAACTATGTTTGGTTGAGGTTCATATTATAAAATATTCAGCATGTGTAGAAGGTTTACTGGACGGAGCAGTCATTAAAAATCATCATCTAGCCAGGCGTGGTAGCACGCGCCTGTAGTTCCAGCTACTTGGAAGGCTGAGGCGGAAGGATCGCTGGAGCCCAGCAGGTTGAGGCTGCAGTGACTGGGAGTGGCCACTGCACTCCAGTCTGGGTGACTGAGTGAGACTCCAACTCAAAAAAAAAAAAAAATCATCATCATATTTATTGATAGCTTACACTTTTTAAAAATACTTACAATGTGCCAGAATTGTTTTATGGGATTTTAATTAGTTACCACTTTGAGTACTTAAAGCAACGCTAGAAGATTTGTGTCAATAACGTCATTTTGTAGGTGATCATGAAAGCTGAGGAATTCCAAAATAATGAATCTCTTAAGTGTAGAGCTGATATGGATCCAGAGCCTAGACTGACATGTATCTTCCATGCCATACTGCCTTATAGGAAAAAAATTAAAAAGGCAAAAAGACACTACTGCAACTCATGACATAGGATCAAATACATACAAGATACATCCAAAAAGAGTATTTGCTTGAAAGTACATGTCTGCAAAATAGTAGTCGTCCAACTGAAAAGGAAAAAGAAATTAGTCAATTATCAATCACCCTAAAAATTGAGTACTGAGAAAAGTATATTGTAAAAGCAAATAAGATGTTTATTTATCTCGTGTTTAATACAATTTTTTACCAATATCATGTAAACCTTCATTATAGGTTTATACTATAGTCTATACTCACCTGTACCTTAATTTCAAGTCATGAAGTTACCAATGCTAAGGCAAACTTCTTGAAAAGCCCTCCAACATATTGTCAAAATTTGTCTTTTGAGCTTAGCTGGTCCTGTCAGCTCAATTAGTTTTCCACCTTGCCTCATTCTAATTTTCTATTTCATTTCCCATACAAAAAAAATGCAAGTACATTCTGATCATATTTTTCTATTCTCTAACTACACAAAATAGTTTCCTCTTTTTGGAGCAATTACTTTATAAATCTGAGCTAGCTGAGTGTATTTAAGTCCACTGTAACTCTATGTCATGAAAACAAGATTTATTTCTAGAAGCGTATTGATCATTTTAGAAACTGTAGATAAATGCTCAGTCTATGCCACACAATATTTTGTATGTTTTGTTTTGTTTTCATTCACATTTGAAATTATTAATGATTAAGTAGCACTGTAGTATGTAGGTATTAATTTAAGAGTAGTGAATGCTTTTCTAAAACTGACAGCGACTGGCTTGGGATTCCTGCTATGGTTTAATACTCACAAGAGAAGCCACCAGTTCTGCCTTCCTGATCTCTTACATGCTTCCAATCAAGATCAGACAGCAGATAAAAGCTGAGACTACAGCAGTTAGGCCCTTTGTATCTCTCCTGTGTATCCATGTAAATCTAAGTAGACCTTCCCCTTCTCAGGAAGAAATATTGATGCTCTCACAAGAAGAGGAGATTCAACTCCTGTTTAAGGTTAATCCCTCCACCTGTGTTCTTGATCCCATCCCTTCCTGCCTATAACTGGCCTTGTTCTATCAATTACAGTATTTCTTTTTCTTATATCTTCAAACTCTCCCTCTTCCCTGCAGGCTATAAATAAGTTCAAGTCTTACCAACAAACCAAACATTTTTTAAAAAGCAAAAATAAAATTGGCTCTATCTCTTCTGTACTCTTCTGGTGTTGCCCTATTTTTTGTCCTTTGCAGCCAAGATTGATGAACCAAGGCGACTGATGGTTTCCTTATCAACACCTACCATTCACTCTTTCACCCACCATAATCCGACTTTAGCTGGTTCCACTCCAGGGACTCTGCTCTCAGAAAAGGCCTTAGTGGCCTCCTGATTGGTAAATCCAATAAGGACATGTTCAATCCTTATATTACCCTCACCAGAGTCTATGTCTAACCCTCTTAACATTCTTTTATCTGTATTTCTTAACACTTTGCTCCAACCGTCCTATAACAATTGGTGTTACCTAAGATTCTTCTTTTAGATGTTTTTTCCTTTTCACTCTTCCTGGGCAATACTGTGCGTTCTAGCAATTTTTTTTTATAATCAATATTTTTTATTATGCATTCTAACAATTTTACCTGTTGCAAAATTTGCTATTGAGTCTCTAAATTATATTCAAATTTAGATCTTTCTCCCAAATATTATTATTATATAAGCTTTGGCTTGCCGACCAGCTTCTAAATGGTGCCTTCTGTTCCTTTCATAGGTAATTCAAACTCAATATTTTCTAAGGGTGTCTTACTCCAAAACTTGCTCTTTCTTTGGATTAATTAATGGTACCATCGTCCACCCAGTTGACAAAGCCAGCTAAATAGGAACCATTCTATTCCACCTTCTTTTGTACCTTGATCCCACCTTCTTTTGTGATTCCACCTTCTTTTGTACCTTGAGCTAGTATTTGCATTCATCTACTCCAGTGGATTAAATATTTTATTTTTCTCACATTACCAAAAACCTGGAGGTAAGTAGTCGTGAACTGAACTAGTAAGCACAGCTAAACAATGCCATCAGGCCTCAAGCACTTTCTATTTTCCTGTCCTACCATTCTTAGTGTGGGACTTTTATCTCATGGTTGCAATATGTTTCCTTCATTTTATGTGTATTCCAGACAAGAAGGAAGAGGAAGAGCAAAGGGTCAAAGGACCATGCCAACTTAAAGAATTTTCTCCCTTTAGATGGCTTTCCTACCGGACACAAATTAGCAATTGGTCTGGTAGGGTCTAAACGGGAGCATAAAGATACCATTTCCAGCTATAGATTATAGGAAGATACCTTCGGTAGTTCTCTTGTCAAACCAAATATATTTGAGATTTTGTTAACGAGTATTAATAAATTCGATTTTTCTGCGTAACAAGTCACATTAGAAAGGTTCGAGACCCGCCTGGGCAGGCGAGACCTCATCTCTATAATAAATCAAAAAATTAGCCGGGTGTGGTAGTGCGCTCCTGTAGTTCCAGCTATGCGGAAGGCTGAGGCGGAAGGATCGCCGGAGCCCAGCGGCCACTGCACTCCAGTCTGGGCGACAGTGAGACTCCAACTCAAAATAGTAGCTTAAAACAATAATTATTTTGTTTTGCAATTCTTTGGGTTGGTGGTATTTACTACTGGTTCATAGCCCTCACTCCCTTATTATTTTGGGGAAGAGTTAATATAACAACAGTAATCAGTAAACTCAGCTGTTCTTGTAGGCATTGTTACCCCCATATGTTTTCAAATCTCTGTATCTTCTATTACAAATATATGGCTGCGAATCAGTAATAAATACCTAAGTGTGAAAGCCAGAGAGCCTCTATCTTAGTTTACAAAAATTCCATTATACCTGGAGTAAAAGGGCAGAAGAGTGGGCTGAAGATCTAAATGTCAGAATTATAGAACTCTAGAGATATTTGAATGCTCAGTCATGACAGGTCTGCTATATGAAGGTCAGGGAACTGGTGGGAAAAATCTTGAATCCTGAATCATGGTACACAACCAAGTAGATAGATGACCTGAAGAATGTTGCCTCTGTAACTCCCCTGGACTTTCTGGAGTTACAGAAGTGGTTCACTCTTCCCCAATAAGAGCTAGCATTTCTTCTGTGCTAGAAAATGCTGCCAAAATCTCTCCCATTCAAGGGATCAGAGACCTGGACCTCTCTCTTCCCCAAGGAGCTGCTCACACATCCTTGCCTGTATACCAAGTTAATAACTAGGATTATCTTCCAACATAACCAACGCAACATCATATTTAACTAGGGATGTGAAGGCAGTCCCATAACTATGAAAACTACTGGGCATATTATAAACTGCATAGCCCAAGCTGACCAGCTTCACTGGATCAGTCTTCTAAAAGCCAGATTGGAGCACTACATTGGAGAAAATTATCTGACAGGGTGGAATACATCCTACAGAATATGTATAGTTATTAAATCTAAAGCCTCTACATGGTGCTGTATCTGTAAGAGAAAAGTTACCTGAATCCAAGAATGAAGAGATGGATGCAGAATTGACCTCTATTATAACCATCACTTCCAGTGACACACTGGGACATACTGTGCTTCTTGTTTCCACAAACTCTAGGCTCTTCAGGCTTGAAAGTCTTGACTCCCAACGGAGTGTACTATTGAACCCAGCAATGTTGCCAATGAACACAATTTACAGCTGCTACCAGGGCACCTTGAATTTCATGTGCCCAGGGGTCAACAGACAAGAAGAATGACCATAGCAAGTAATTCCTGATCAGCAACTGGAGGTAGGTGTGCTTGTACACAAGTAAGTCCCAAGGTGATAGCTGACGGTGAGGGTAAATGAATGGTGGAGGAGAGAGAGGATTAGTACTAAGTCTTTCCTCAAATCAACTGCAGCAACAGAGACTCACTAACCCCCATCTTCTAGATTCCACTCAGGAGGAGGGATCCCCAGAAAGTATGAAGGAGCTGATGTGTGAAAAGTACATCTGCATGACACTATGGATAGACTGAGGTGGCCATCAGAGTGTGCCTTGTCAACCTCCAACTACGGGGAGCTTAACTGAACAAGGTGCTGCATTTGGACATCCATCACCAAGCTTGTCCCAGTGGCACACTTCTCACAGGTTTCTCACCATTGGTGAGTGCACCAGGACCACAAAAGCAGGCAATTTCTACTGAGGCAGGTTCTTTTGAGATATGGGATTACTCTGAAGGTTGGTTTTGGCTCCAGACACCCTGGTGACCTAGTTGGGACTTCCTTTGACTATGTGGCCATCTAGGATATGTCTATCCAACTTCTTGTTCTCTCTCCTTCACTCAAGGTCAGATTTATATCATACCCTGACTTCTCTCCCAGCCTTCTTTGGCTCCTTTCTATCTTCTCTCACAGATGTTTCCCCTAATAAAATTGTTGCATGTTTATTCTCATCTTGGCATCTGCTTCTTGAAGGACCTGAAAAATCATGCTAGTCTTAGACTGGAAGAGCCTTGCAGAGTCTGGTCAGCAGGATTTCAGAATCGCTATGGAAGAGTGACTGCTGCATGACTCCCTCTCAAAACTATTCCACATGTAATTGTCTGTTGTGGATAAACTGTCCTTTTTCACCATTGTTAGGGTATGAGTAACATGTTCTTTTTTATGACTATTTGAATCAGGAAAAACTGCATACAAAACTACTATAAAAATAATCATACATCACCCCCAACTTTAAATGATATAATGCTTTGACTGAAAAATGTTTTTTGTAGCTCAGTGCCATGTTGAATGGGACTTTTGTCTTATTTCTCCTGAAATAAATGGGTGAGTGCATTTTGTATACAGAAGAGAGAATGAAACAAACTTTTGGATACAAGATTTATATGTTGTGGTTGTTATAAAAACTCTTCACTATTTCTCATTTCTGTCTTCCAGGAATATGTTTGGTAGCATTTCTGGATCATCCTGTAATCAAGTGGGATAGAGTAACCAGATCTGACTAATCAGTACATTTAATTGCTAGATGTCTTTTTTTTCCTTCTAAAATTGTGGCAGCAATGTTCCTTCAACCTGAGTTCTGAAGTAAGGACATCACAAAAGAGAGTAGCCAGTAACATACAAAAAATATCCTGTGTGGACAAAATATAAACCTTTACTTTTCTTCAGCCATAAGAAGTTTTTTATATAAGAATAATTCAGCCCAGTGATTTTCAAACTAATTGTGCATCAGAATTACCTGGCGGGTTTTTTAAAATGCAGATTTGGGAGCCCAACTTTTTGAGCTTCTGATTTAATAGGTCTGAGGCAAAACCCTAGAATCTGCATTTCTAAGACACTTCCAAGTGTTGCTGTTGCTGCTAGTCTACTGAGCACACTTGGAGAATTTGAACTAACCAATCTTGATGTATACAAGTATTAACCCTAACATTCTTTTGTAGCCTTCATAGCTATGCATATGAAGCATTTAGGAACATATATGATGAGGTCACTTTTCTGCACAATAGGGATTCTATTAAACCTCTAAGCAATTGGAAAATTGCTTTTCCCATCAAGGGAAATAGCCTATAATCCCGTATGTACTCTATAGTGTGGACATTATATTGAGTCAGCAGTAAAAGCAAATTCAGGGAAAGACAATAATTTAGGACCATGCAATTAGTAAAGAGAGCATTGTTAGCTGTGAAGCACCGGTCAGCATTCAGAGAACATAATCTATTCTAGTTTAAGCAGGCATTTTTTTAATGCAGTATTAAATAGATTTTTTAACTGTTAGGAAGGATAAAGACATAAATTGCATAGACTGTCTATCCTGTTTTCTACTGTGTCTCTAGTATCTGTAAGTGCCTTGCACTTAATGTTTATTTTTTATTAGATAATGCTAAATAATTCACAACTTGTATTCCAGTTTCTCATCACACTACTCATTGTGAGTCATTATCAGCAAGTATGTGGAGGTTATAATTGGGTTTAACATCAGTTTACTCTAATATTAACTCCACATCTATGTGGGTGATAGGTAAAATATGAACTCTGCTTGGTGTACAGAGTAAAATTTCTCAAGATGTGAGATGTAATAGATGAGATGCTATGAGTAATTGTCCATAATCCAGAGATGTTATGGATATCTTTCTAAAAGCACCTTCTTTTTACTGAACCCATCCTTCGGAGAGTCATCAAATAAACCTTGTTTTAAAACAGGCATGTGTCCTTTAAACTATATACTTAAAATAAATTTATCCTGTCATATGTAAGGTATTGTCCAAACTTAAACTCCTTTCCCTCTATATTTGGCTTATTTCTTGCCCCTCCATCAGGCAGTGGCCTCTGACCAAGGCTGGTCTCTGAAGTATATGTATATTCCTAGTAATGAGTCAAGGAGTGCAGGTGATCAAACAATGCTGAAAACAATGTAGGCGTCACTCTTAATCAATGTAATTGTAAATATTGTACAGCAATTTATTTATTTATTTATTTATTTTTATTTTTTGAGTTGGAGTCTCACTCTGTCACCCAGACTGGAGTGCAGTGGCCGCTCCCGACCACTGCAACCTCGACCTGCTGGGTTCCGGCAATCCTTCTGCCTCAGCCTTCCAAGTAACTGGAACTACAGGTGCGCGCTACCACGCCTGGCTAATTTTTTAAAATTATTTATTGTAGAGATGAGGTCTTGCCAAGTTGCCCAGGTGGGTCTCGAACCCGCAGGCTCAGGCAATCCACTCACTTCGGCCTCCCAAAGCTCTGGGATTACAGGCTGAGCCACCAAGTCTGACCTCTACAGCAATTTAAATAATTAACTTACTTGATTGTAAAACTGTTTGCTGAACTATCTCCAAGTACGGATTCTTCGCTGACTGGCCACCACTGGTGCTGCCCATAAGTTCTAATATGCCAGTGTCTTTTCCTGCTACACCTCCAGGTGACTTTGCAATAGGTAAACATTACACACAAGCCCTCTCAGATTTGGAGTTACTATGTTACAATTGGTATGGTTGGGCAGGATATTCCAGAGAACACCCGCTCTCATTGTAGCAGCCCAGGGAGAGACAGAGCCGGGAGGAATGTCACTGGAGGAAACACCAATATGTTGCTGGGGAAAATACAAGGGTGGACCACTGGTTCAATGGAGTGTGAAGGTGTCAGCTTGAGAGATAGCTAGGGACCACCGTGTGAGTGTGGGGACACCCCCAAATGCTGGCTGGACTGCTGGAATTGTTGAAAGCAGTTGATGAGAAAGAAAGAGATGTTTGGTTAACTCAGGCAGAAAGCAGAATATCTATGCTCTCCCTACCAGTAGGTGGGACAGTGCGGGGGGCCATGCAGGTAATATTGGACCTGGGAGAAACGGATTTGATTGGGTAGAAACAGGGAGTTTGAAAGGTGAAAGATTATATGAGTGAGAACATGTGATCTTTCAAATTCCCTGTTTCTACCCAATCAAATCTGTTTCTCCCAGGTCCAATATTACCTGCATGGCCCCCCGCACTGTCCCACCTACTGGTAGGGATAGCATAGATATTCTGCTTTCTGCCTGAGTTAACCAAACATATGTAATACTATAAGAAAATGACTGACGGTACTGGGAAACTATGGGGGGGGGATGGGATTAACAGTAGCAAATATCTGTCGGGGGATGGGGAAACACCTCTCATCAACAGGGTGCCTGAATGAAATGTAATTGTACACCTAACCCTTAACTGTACCCCATTAAACCATAATAAAAAATATTGATTAATAAAAAAAAAAGAAAGATGAAAGATAACCCAAAAAGGAAAAAATGTTGTGGAGGGTCCCATAAAGGTAGCCCACCAGCAAATATGGGTAGATTTAATTGAGACGGGGTGAATCCTGACAAGATAAATGAGTGATCCAATGCAGTGTTGGGGGAATTATGGAAACAACTCCCCAAAGAAAAGTGCTACGAACCTCTCCATGAAAAGTAGGCTGAGTTCTGGGTGCTAGAGCGGACCCCTAGTAAGAATGAGGTTCCCTCCTTGAGGCTACAAGATGTAAAGAAGGTGGGACCCACGGGATGTTTGCTCACCCCTCGGGTTGAGCCCGGTGCTCCCCCAGAGGGTGATAGCTTTCCGTCCAAGCCTTGGTCTCAGGCCATGAAGAAGGTAAGAGTCTCCTCTCTAGATTGCTTTATTCCACGGAATAAACAAAGAGTAATAACTTGGTGGTTATTGGAGCTGAATGTCCCTTAATTATGGAAACACAAGTACATTTGAAGGAACTCTGCTATAGTTAGGTATGATGGTATGTCCATCAGAATTTGGAGGATGATGCTAAACCCTTCACGTCAAGCACCTGTCCCTTAGATCCCATGCCATATATATCTCCCATCAGGGAGTACACACTGGGAATTAATGTGCTACAAGGGTTATGTTTAGAAACTAGCACTGGTGAATTTTGCCCATAATTAAGGGTAAAGTGGTAAGCCGGGCTTGGTGGCTCAGCCTGTAATCCCTCGCCTTTGGGAGGCTGAGGTGAGTGGATTACCTGAGTTCGTGGGTTCGAGACCTGCCTGGGCAGTGAGATCTCATCACTACAATAAATCAAAAAATCAGCCGGGTGTGGTAGTACATGCCTGTAATTCCGGCTACTTGGAAGGCTGAGGCAGAAGGATCGCCGGAGCCCAGCAGGTCGAGGCTGCGGTGGCCGGGAGCAGCCACTGCACTCCAGTCTGGGCGACAGAGTGAGACTCCAACTCAAAAAAAAAAGGGGGTAAAGCAGTAATCAGAGGGCATACCAAACACCTGCCTGGGGTCCTGCCAGTACCAGGGTGAGTGGTGGTTCCAAGCAGTACTCAATTTTCTGGTAGACACAAAGAAATGGGAGAAACCATAAAGGAATTGGCAAAGGTTAATATAATCCACCCTACTCACAGTCTCTAAAATTATCTGGTATGACTGGTATAACTGAATGGTACCTGGAGAATGGTGATAGACTACTAGAAATTAAATAAAGTTATACCCCTGTGCATGATGCTTCACCCAATATTGTTGATATATTGGACCAATTAAGCACATAATTGGGCATATAACATTTTGTAGTGGGTTTGGCTATTGCTCTATTTAGTATTGATATTTATGTAGATTGTCTAGACCAGTTCACATATACCTGGGAAGGAAGGCAACGGGTGTTTACAGTGCTGCTGATGGGGTATATGCAAAGCCCTATATGTCATGACATGATCACTCAAGATCTGGAAAGTTGGAGGCAACCTTTATCAGTGTCTCTATTTCATTATATGTATGATATCATGCTAATCTCTGATTGTGTTACAGACCTAGAGCAAGCTACACCCCAGTTTATTGAGAATTGCAAGGGAAAGGATGGGTGATGATTCAAAACAAGCTGTGAGTACCCAGCTTATCTGTCAAGTTCTGGGGGGTTAATTGGTCTGATAAGACAAAAGAAATGCCTTCAGCTGTTATTTGACAAGATTCAGGCTTTTCTGTGCCCAACATTGGAGTTTTGAGGCTTGTTGGGGTATTGGAAGGCATTTATCCCTCATTTAGTGCAGGTAGTACAAACTTTATACTGATTAGCCAAAAAAGTGTCCCTGTGGGACTGGACAGTGCTGCCAAAAGTGCCGTGGGCACCATCCAGGCATTGGGCATTCTAAACCAATTCTTCACTTTGAATTGGATATAAATGTTACCCAGGAGGAATGCTTTTTGAGCTTCGGCAGTGGCAGAGGAAAACTCAGCTTCCCATTGTCTTTTGGTCACAGACCTGGAAAGGTGCTGAAGCCTGCTACCGCCCCATCAAACAACAGGACAGCGCCGTATATCAAGCTTTCTCAGCAATAATGCCAATCACCTGACAAACCTAGTAACTGTGCAAACTGCCCTGCCTGTAGCAGAATGGATTCATGGCATCTCTAATAGACTCCACAGCTCAGCTTGGCCTACAGTGACCCTGACCAAATGGTGAGCATATATAATGCAGCATAGCTAGCTCTCCGCCAGGAATTGCAACAACTCCTAGGGCTGATAACATTCATTCATGCGGGTGAGCAACTGGTGGAGCAAACAGTTATCACCCTGTCACCCTAAGCCACTGGTCCCAGAAGAGGCTTGGTACATGGATAAATCATGTCAGGGGCAACCCCCTCTGTGGTGAGCTGTTACATATGAGTCAAAAATGGAGATTACCTGAATGGAAGATGAGACTGGGCAACACGGTGAGCAGAGATGCGAGCAGTGTGGTTGGTGATCTCCAGCGAGTCAGGCCTACTGAAAGTTTGCACAGACAGCTGAGCAGTGGTCAAAGGACTGACTCTGTGAATGCCACAATGGTACCATCAGCAAAAGACAATCATGAACAAGTCCCTGTGGGGCCAAGATATGTGGCAAAACACATTGCAGGGATAGACGACTCAATTGCATGAAGCAATCCGCACTCTCGAAAAGAGACCCTGTGCAGGCTATCCACCACCCCTAGATATGCTGATACACTGTGGGCAACGCCTCTAAGGATGCAAATCAAGATGAGAGGTAATTGTGACAAAGCTGGGGATGTGAGAATAATCTGTTGTTGCCTGTCCCACAAGACAGTACCCAAAAAGAATACTCTCCATTGGTCCTGGGAAGTTAAATCTGAATCCTGTTGGTGCTTCCTGCTTACTATCTGGGGAGAAGGGATAGTTCATAATTTAGATATTAATCTTACGGTTATGGGAAAATGGACAAATACTGTTAAGTGTAAATTTGGATCACTAAACTTTTTCTTTTTGGCAAAAGATAATCATAGGTGGAATTAAAGAACTAACCAGATACTAAAAAAAAAAAGATTTATTTTCATCTAATAAAGTTTGAATTCGTGGAAGTGTTAAAGTAAAATACAAAGATCCTAAACATGAAGTGGAATTAAAGAACTAACCAGATACTAAAAAAGAGATTTATTTTCATCTAATAACGTTTTTTATAAATAAATACTTTTGTTATGGAAACTGATTCCACAATCTAATCTATTTTTTGTCTCTGTTCTTTTTATATAGCACTTATAAAAAAGCAAAGTAAAATTGAAGTATGTATTCAGAACCCCATAATTTGTTTATTAAAAATTGTGTATTTATTCTTACATGCTTAAACTTCAGTCACCTTCAAAATACTCTTTATCTGATACAAATACACATATTGAGATGCCTTTCCCACTGTTCAAAACAGTTTTTAAACTCAGCAATTTTGATGCCTTTTAGAGCTTCTGCTGTTTATTTTTGTTTGTTTGTTTCAACTCTTCTACACTGGCAAAACATTTCCCTTTGAGGACTTTTGTCAATGA